>NW_027437203.1:920324-1180324 GCF_033239565.1 Halichoeres trimaculatus
CCTCCATGTATTGTTTAACAACCTTAGTGGACTGCCAGAGCCGATGGTTCCCTGTTGCACTCAGCCTGTCCATTCCTGAGTCCAAGGCCATGTTGAAGTCTCCTCCTATGATGAGCGTGTTATCTAAGTGGTCATAGAGTGAAGTGAACAGGGAGTGAAAAAAAGAGGGGTCGTCAACATTTGGCCCATATATGTTAGCAATGCATAGCTTCATACTTTGGATAGTTAATGTGATAATTAAAAATCTGCCTTCTGGGTCAGTAATTGTGTTTTCCACATTGAAGTTTACCCTTCTGTTTATTAGTATGGCTACACCTCTTTGTCTGGAATTGAGACAGGCTGAATACACATGAGGAAACTGTGCAGTGGAGAGTGAACCCACTGTTGTCTCTGATAAATGAGTCTCTTGTAGCAAAACAATGTCTGCCTGTAGATCTTTCAATTTGTTAAATATTTTTAGCCTCTTTTCCCTGGAACCAGCTCCACGTATATTCCATGAAATAAACCTGAGTGGTGTCATGTCTCGGCTAGCAGAGTAAGTCAACTAGGAAAACTATGTGTATGTGTGCAAGCAGTTATATATGTATGTGTGTGCCTGTATGCATGCATCTTTGTGATCATGCATTTTACACTCATGTACGTATGTGTACCAGTGAAATCCCCTGTGTGATGATTCTGTATCTGTTTATGTGCATTAAATCCACATGCTGTGAGTGTGTTTTTGTGCATGGTGAGTGTTGATATGTGGCCACATGCTGTTTGAAGTGCAGAGGTGCTATAAGTGACATGTTTTTGGTTGTACTTGTCTAAGACCCAGCTGTTATTGCAGCATAAAATAATAAAATTCGTAATATTCATGTTGCAGTTAGTTGTGGAGGGGAGAAAAGGAGAGAGAAAAAAGGGAAAAACAAGGAGAATAGGGGAAGGAAAAAAACATAGACAACGCAAACAATCGAATAGAAAAAACATCAAAAGAAACAACAAAAAAATAATCGTGATAATAATAAAAATAAACCCACACCTGGAGACTAGCAGTGAGCATTCTATTATCTGTTACTGGTTACTTAGTATGTTAATTATGTTTATTTTGTTAATGAGTGGTGAGTAGTGTTATTTACCTGACGTTAATACAGCCAAGGAGTGATACCTGGATCGCGATAAAGTTGGTTGTTCACAAACAGCTTGTCAACAGAAATTACAGCTCGGGCGCCTCCTTCCATGAACCTCCGCCTGATTGGGAACAGGACCTTGCGTCTCTCCAGGATCTCTTTAGGGAACTGGTCGTGAGAAAAGCCTCCTAACACCTGTGCTAGTTGAGTCTTTTCATTGTCTGACAGGACAGCGCCGTCAACTTTTTCTCGAAAGTCAACCATAGAGTCTTTCGTCCACATGCACGTGATGTGACCTTCCAGTTCCTCCAAATCACCATAACAATTGTCAGGGGCAGGTGACAAATTTCCTCCCAACCAAACACCATTAGAAGCAGGGTGAATGTGAACATCAGCAGGAATCATGAAGTCAGTAGCCAGCAGAAGTGGACAAGAAAGGTTAGGGATTACAGCAAAAGGGTGGACAAAAGTCTGCCCCAGCAGCTGAAACGACAGTGAGACAATACCTGTAGGGGTACAGCTTGTTGAGTCTGCAAGCTCAAGGTCACTGAAGTTATATGGCATCACATCACTACCTCCAATGCCGCAGTTGAAAAGGGTGGAGGAGCGTACAGCTGACAATGAAGCTCCTGTGTCCACAACTGCCACCACAGAAACACCATTGACGCTCACGTCACAGGTAACTGGTTTCCTCTGACTACGCTGCATCAGCTTGACTGTGGGTTGAATGTCAGGGGAATGACTGTCAGCGGGGCTAGCCTGGTTGGTCTGATTACGATTGTTTCTTTGGTAATAACGGGGACGAGACCCTGGATGTTGTCTCATGACTTTCTCATCTGCATCCGTAGCCCTCACTGTTAAACCACTGTCAGGTCCATCCTGAGCCTTGTCTTTATAACGTTGTCTTTCTGCACAGTTCTGACAATTTCTGGTTGTGACGCCAGGAGCCGAACAGTTAAAGCAGCGGAGGTTTTGGCGTGATGACGCTGGTGGAACAGAAAACCGCTTCATGGGGGACACTGGACCCAAAACTGAGTGAAGCTCATGAGCCTTCAGTAAGAGGTCTGCAATGGATGTTATGGCACATCCATAAAGTGCAAGTTTATAACGATCAGTCACATGGCGGCATATTATCTCAACCTGGTCAGTTTCAGGAGGTGGGTTTTTCATCCTTTTAAACTCGCCCACTAGGTGAGTAACAAAGGTTGGAAGGGGTTCATCCTGTCCCTGAACTCTATCCAAAATGCCACGCCAAATTATTTCTTGATTGTCAACAGGTAAGAAAGCAAGACGAAACAGTTCAGCAAATTGTTCCCATGATGCCAAGTGAGGTTGCATGGCCGAAAACCACTTTTTTGGCTCTCCCTCAAGCAGTCTTGGCAGCTCTAGGAAAAGCTGGGCATCCGAGAATCCACATGTGTTTTTGTAGATAAACACAGACTGGAGCCAGTCATCAGGCTGAACACTCCCATCTGCACTAAACTTGTCAGGCATCACCCTTGGATGCTGCATGAAGGTGCCATTGTTTGGGGCCATTGTGGATTGGTAAGACTGATTCTGGTGGACCACATGACGGGGTGCTGGGGTGGAGGCAAAAAAACTTGGTGGGGTGTTGGTTGAAGCTCTGGGATTTGTCTGGTTTTCTAAACGCTGAAGCAGTGCATTTTGTATTTGCAGTGACTGGTCTAAACCTGTCTGTAACGTAGCTACCTGAACCTGCAGCTGATTAACCTGCTCTGCAAGGTGGTCTACAACAAGGTTGTTTGGTACTGCTCTTTCAGCATAATCACTACCAGTCTCCCTTTCCATCCAAAATAAGTCCTTATTTGCCATTTTACACTTAAAACACGTTGAAGAAAATAACAGGCACTTTCAGAACTGAAGTCCTTACTTAAACAAATAAACAATACAATGGGTACACAGAATAATAAAAAAAAATCACTATCAGAGGCTCAAACAGCACAAATCTCACAAAACATCTCCCCCTTTTTTTTTTTTCTCACCCGTTATTTCTTTTGGTCCTTAAGGTCTTTGTTTTCCTCGTTTTCTGATCCTCACCAAAAACACAACAAAGTCACTGCTGAAAGCCGTCCTTTCTCAGGGTTTCCTCCGGGAGGCTTTTATTGTGAAGGGCTTTTAGGCGGCGTTCACGTCCTTTTCCGCTCTGTCCGTAATGCCGCAGCTTAACTCCCCTCAGCAGACCGCAGCAAGGAAAAAGAAGCAGCTCCGTCGGCTCCGTCAGGCGAGAGGCTGGAGAACGGTCCTTCACTCGAACAAAAGTCCCATGAAACATCCAATGCCACGAATAGAAACGACACACAGCCAGAGAAGGATAACTCGGAGCTGTAAAACTCACGGAACAAACTTTTTCATCCAGAGTTTCCAGGAGTCAAGACACAGTTCGGGCGCCATTTGTAGTGAGGAGGGGGTCTCCCCGGGTTAGAAGGGTCGAAAACACGACTCAAAACAGCTCGTTGCCGTCACACTGCACGTTTATTGCTTGCAGGAGAGATCAGACATCCTTCATGTGATCCTCTAAGCACACTTTTGTGAGGGTAAAACAAAAAGTCCAACAGCATGTCGATCCCGGGAAAACTCGAAGTGTGTGTGTTACGTCGTTACGTCTATACATCACCATGGTAACCCAAAAGCATTTAAAGACACACTACACAGAGAGGCGATCATTACAAAGTGTTTGAGGTTTGTTTTAGTGTCTGAGGAAAAGAAAAAGCATTAAAACCAATGCCTGTTCACTATAGTATTCAGTATTTGTTGAAGATTTTGTCATAGTTGTTTACCAACCATCCCAGGGCAGAGTTGGCTACTTGTTTTAAAATACTCTTGAGTCCACAAATCCTTTAGAAAAGTGATGGAATTTGTATTGCAGTAGTAACATTTGTACTGTAATTGCTCAGTTCACCAGAGTGAACATGTTTTCATGTTTGCATGTTTCACCGCTCCAAAATGTTTCAAAACAATGGAACAATAATTACATTTGTTGTAAAATAATTTTGACAGTATTCTTTATTTTTTCAAAATATGTTTTAAGCATTTTTAAAATTTCATTTCTGCATATGCTATACTGTAAAAAAGTTTATATTTATTAATTTAGGGCAATTTAATATAATTGATTTGCTTTAATGTTTATTTACATTCAAATGTAACCATTTTAGGTTACCCTGAACAGAATATTTACATTGAATCAATGAAGACATTCGTTTTTAATTTAGGTCAACTCAACATAATTAGTTTGCCTCACTGTCAGAAAACAGTTTGCTTGGATTAAAAGAAATTGGATTAAACTGAACACGTTATTTTACATTGAGTCAACCAAAGAATATTGGATGTGAATGATTACCTCAATTTTTTTTACGTTCAACCAATGGTTTTTTTTCAGTGAGGTTAGAATATTCTGGGAAAAGTTAATTATTGTAAAGTTATGATGTCACACCAGAATCAGCTTGAGGTAGGATTTCAAGATGGCGGCAGGCAGGACAGGTGTACTTGCACCTCTTCTTTTATACGTATTTTTAACAGGTATGCTAAAGCATCATGACACCAGACAGGTTTTTAAGAGATCAATTTTGTTTGGAGATGCTCTGAACCCAAACTGTGCAGCTGAGGAGCAAACCCTCCTCACAAACCAAATAAACAAACATTTCGGCTTCGGGAGACACGTCTTTGTTGTCTCATTCATCTATCCGTCTCTCTACAACCGGGCGTCAAAACGCACCAAAGCCATGTACAAACTGCAACGAAGCCACACTTTGATTATCATCATCTGCCTCTTGCTATCCGGAGATATTCATCAGTGTCCTGGCCCGGAAAACAACCCAGCACAGGATGAATCCCGCACTGTGTACACAGCCCGGTGGAGCAATACTACCTTCTCTCAGGTACACACGATGTATGCCGACATGCCAAATTACACCGAGGAACCGCACTCTGACCTGGCTGATCGTGTCGCCTCTCCGAGCGGCACCATAGACACGGGGTTCGTGGGAGATGTGCCGGTCAGCACGTTGGGTGGGATTGGCATGCTTCCATGGCCTGGACCGGGTGTGCTTCCCTCGGTGCGGGAGGACGGGTCACCATCGCGGGGATGTCCGGATTGTCTGGATGGCGGTCCCCTGCCAAGGAGCGCCGCGAGGACACCACACCAACAGAGACACACGGCCGCAGCAAACATCAAAGGTGACATTCCACACGCACGATCATCATTAAAAACTGTTATCCGGAATGAAGGTCACGTTAATCTACACGCGGGTGTAACTAATCCAACCCGGGAAAAAATAATCAATAAAGCGATCGCGAAAAACAGGAAGTGGAGAGTTTTTCAAACTGTCAATCACTCCAGAATGATATGGGACTCAAGAGTAAAACCTAAGGGACTATTCGGTGGACATTTAAACATAAGAAGTCTGGTATCTAAAAGTGAGGAAATTCATCATCTACTTCTTGATTCGAATTTAGATTTCCTCTGTTTGTCAGAGACTTGGCTGCAAAAATATTCACCATCTTCATCAATCGAAGTGCCAGGCTATCAAATCTTCAGAAGAGACAGAGTGACATCAAAGGGGGGCGGAGTTATGGTTTACGTAAAAGACTGTATACAATGTCACGAATTGACTTGGGTAAACCGTGAACTTGAATGTATTGGTTTGAATATCACTCTATCACCACAAATGTCTTTTATTCTCATTGTTATTTACCGTCCACCCTCCGCTAACAATGATTTTTATGAAAAACTCCAAAACATGCTTAAAGAATGCAATTTAAAAAAAGAGGTGATAGTAATGGGAGATCTAAATGTTAACTGGGAAGACAAGTTAAAAAGAAAAAACCTCAAAAAAATAACTGATGGTTATGACCTCTCACAGCTGATTATGGGTCCAACAAGAATAACTCAATCGACCAGAACTCAGATTGACCTGGTATTCAGTAACAGGCCTGAGAGAATCACAAAATCTCTCAATATGATTACTGGACTCTCTGATCATAATCTTGTACTGGTGGCCAGAAAATTAACAAATAGGAGATTCAGCCCCTCTCATGTCCCAGAACATGAATCTGTCAGGATCCCCAGGTGCAAAGAGGACCATTTTAAAAGAGCAGTTCAGGATTTTAACTGGACTGAGCTACTTTCTGAAAAGGACTTAAAAGAGGGCAGTTTTGTATTTATGAACAAAATGCAGCTGATCATCAAAGAATTTTCCCGAAAGATTAAGTGTAGAGGTAAAAAAAACAGCCTTCCTTGGATAAACTCTGACATTTTGAAATTAATGAAAGAACGGGATCTTGCTTTGAAAAAAGCTATCAGAACCAAACTGTTTCATGATAAATACCAATTTTCCAAGTTAAGAAATAAAGTAACTAGGGGAATGAGGAAAGCCAGGGCGGATTTTTTCATTTCTGTTATTAGTGAGGCAAAGGGTAATCCTAAGATAATATGGAACCAGCTAAAAAAGCTCCTCGGACAACATCACAATACAGGCAAATCAATCGAACTTAATCTTAATGGAAACTTGGTAAAGGACCCAGCCCAGGTAGCTGGAGCTCTTAATCAGTACTTTGTTGATTCAGTGACATCTATTGCAGATGGATTCTCTACAAACCCTGAAGGTGGGCATACAGTAAACACAATGGAGCCACCTTTCAGTTTTAAAAATGCTGATAATTTAAAAATCTCAGAAATCATTACATCTCTAAAACCATCAAGAGCAAAAGATGTTTTTGGAATGGACACCACCATGTTAAAAAATCTTTGTCCAACACTTGTCAAACATGTCACAAGTATTGTTAACCTCTCAATATCTGAAAGAGAATTTCCAACAGTATGGAAATCAGCAGTTGTCACACCAATTTACAAATCCGGTGATCCCCATTCCCCCTGTAATTATAGACCTATCAGTATTTTACCAGTAATTTCCAAAGTTGCAGAGAAATGGGCAGCTGAGCAAATTATACACTACTTGAACAACAGTTCTTTTCATCTGCATCCAATGCAGTTTGGCTTCAGATCTAACCACTCAACCGAGACTGCAAATTGCTTCCTTATCGAAAAAATCAAGTCACTACTAGATGGTCGGGGCTTTGTAGGTGCTGTTTTTCTGGACCTCAGGAAAGCCTTTGACACTGTCAATCATGGGGTTCTTTTATCTAAGTTATCCACATTTAATTTTTCTTCTGATGCCCTTAAATGGGTAGAGTCATATCTTCATAATCGATATCAAACTGTGCGAATATATAACCATCAATCTGAAGCCCTTTACTTGTCAACTGGTGTTCCGCAGGGATCCATATTGGGCCCACTCCTATTCTGTTTGTATGTCAATGACTTGCCATCTGTGTGTCCTGAGGTTTATATCCAAATGTATGCTGATGACACTGTTTTGTATGTACATGGCTTGACCAAAGCAGAAGTAGCTCTAAAACTGACCAATGCAATGGCTAAAATCACAGCATGGCTCAATCAGTGCTGTCTCCAACTAAATTTATCTAAAACAGTTGGAATGTTCTTCTCTAAAACAGGTGACTCTGAAGACCCTGATATTATTGTATCGGGTGAAAAGCTACAGATTGTAAAAGAATTTAAATACCTGGGTGTTATTCTTGATTCTAATCTAAAATTCAGGGAACATGTAAAAAAAGTCTGTAAACAGGTGAAGTTTAACCTTGCAAATTTCAGAGTTATCAGGAACTCCATGTCCACCGAAGCAGCCAAGATGTACATGCATTCAATGATATTTTGTCACATGACCTACTGTCTAACTAGCTGGTCCCAGGCTGGTCAAACAACCTTGAAACCACTTCAGTCTTTGTATAAGCAAACACTTAAAGTCTTTGACAAACAACAAAAACAATTTCATCATTGTGAGATTCTGAAAAAGCATAAGCTTCTAAGCTGGGAAAACTTGGTAAAACACATAAATGCATGTCTCGTCTATAAAATCACACGCGATATGGCTCCCCCACCGCTTTCTGATTTTGTCAGTCTTAGAACAAATTCCCATCACACAAGAGGAGTCACAAGAGGAGACTGCATTATCCCTCTTCAAAAAAGCACTTTTAGTCAGTCAGTTTTCTCTGTCCAAGCCTCTCGAGAATGGAATAACATACCATCTACTGTCAGAGAGCTCAACACATATCAGTCATTCAGGTCTTACTTAAAACAGTGGCTTATAAAAAGTCAAAACTGCCAGCACTAAAACCATTACCCCTGTCCCTGCTACCTCATGTCTGCCTTCTGCAAAATTGTCTTGTGCATGCAAGAGCCAACTGTATATGTTTTTTTCTGTGCTATGTTGCATTTTTGGTTTTGTTTCTCTTTCCTCTGCTGCTCAACCCAGTCATGCATGCTTTATTTTAATAATCATATGCTTTTATATAGATCTGTCCTGTGTTAACAGTACCTTGGTATACCTTATGTCTTACTTGCATGGCCTTGTATTTTGTGTTCTCTGTTGATTCTTTATATGCTTTGCATGATTTGGAAACCTACCTTATGCAGCTGCCTCTCTTTTTCATATATGTGGTTATTTACCCTTATGTATTATAATTATTATTTTATTTCTCTTTCTCTCTTTCTGTCTCTCTCTTCTTCTCTCTCAGATCCTAGTACTGTTTAACTTTAGGGTGTGATTTTATTGATTTATTTTCTTTTCTTTTTTTTTTCTTTTTTTTTTTTTAATAACGAACTCTGCATTCTCTCATTCTGCTCTGTTTTATTTCATCTTGTGCTTTTTAGGTTGACCATTTTAACATCTGGCCAGGGACTACAGATGAAAATTAGCCTTTTGGCTAACTCTGGCATATTTACTGTAAATGTCTATTAATATGCATTGTCCCTGTAAATCAAATAAATTAAAAAAAAAAATTAATAAACTCCAAACTCCTGCAAAAGTTTGCTGAGCCTGTAAATGGTCTTTCAGTTGGGCCACTGTGGTACACCTAAATATGTGTAACCACATTTAGTATGGTTATTGTTTTTGTTGATGCATGGATCAACCTTTGTTTGTTGCCTCACTCTTTATAAATATGCTTCGTCAATAAGAAGAGTTTTACTTAGAATTTTGAGATGCATCACTGTGAACATATGTATCAATAAGGGATAGAAACAGAAAGCGGAACCTTGTCACTGTAGTCGCGCACCCCGGTTGCCTACTGTGGACGAACACCCCGCCTTCCCCTCAGGGGGTGGATCCGAATAGTCCTTCCTAAGGCCTTTCCTATCCACTTTACCTTAACCCCGATAAAAAACGTCACAGGGTCAAGGGAAGGAGGGGAAAAGATGAGAGGAAAGGAGAACTGCGGCCAAAGAGGAATTCGACTACACTTTCACTTTGATGTCATATTTATGTGACGACAATTACTTGTGACGAAGTCACGACGAACTACAATGTTTGAAAAATGAACTACAAGAAGCGCATTTGTCCTGTGCCTTATCTCACATTGTTTCTTGTCTTCACCGGCTAACATCAATAATCCATGATCAGCGGAGATGTGATGGTGTTTTGTCTTTGGTCATACAGTGTGTGTTTCCTGCTCACAGCTGTGAGGTTCGTGAGAGCATCTATAAATGTTGACAATCTGCCTAATAACACAAGAGGACTGTCTTGGATAATACAGCAGACTGTCAGAAACACTACACCCCCTGTTTCATTCACATATATCATTATGAACATTGTTTGAATTTATTATATTTGGAGTATTGTAATATTCCTCATTTGTCCTTCTTTTATTTATTTTAATAAACATTATTACTTCTATCACTAGTGATCCATTGCTTCAGTTCGGAATTGCAACCAAACGTTTCGGGTTGTAAATCTTTTTGAGGTTCATACATCGTGAACACAATAAACACATTCAGGCAGACACATGATGGTAAATGTTAGAAAAGCAACAGTCTCGCACATAATTTCTGTCCCTTCTCCATCATAAGTTTCCATAAACTTTCGGCAGGAGCCGTATTTATACACGTCACTTGCCGCAAGGCATTATGGGGCGTTTTCTTCTCCTTTCCTTTTGAAAAGGATGGTCCGGTGTTTCCTAAGCTAAAGGAGATATTAAAGGAAGCAACGACACTCCTTTCCTTAACTTTTGGAGAATTCGAACGGCACTTATCATGGCCGACGCGTAAATGCTTCCGGGTCATTTCTTCAGTTAGGAAGGTTCCTTATCAAAAAAGGACTATTCGGATGCACCCAGGGCCTTTTTCAAACCGCCCCCTACACACTCTCCCTACCAGCTTACCCCTCCGTTTGCGCGTTCTCGCGGAGTGTCCGCCACATTAAGGGCCATTTCCAAACTGATCCGTGGGGAGGGGTAGTGGGCTATAAAACCCTCCACGTCTCTCACTTCCACACTTCCACACACTTCTACCTCGAATGCTCGAATGGTTTTTATATTTTCACTGCAATTACATCGCCGCTCTCACCACGCTGTGTTGAAAGTGTTCATTTCTTGAATTGAAATTTAATATGTGGTAATTCTAAAGTAGTGTGACATTTTAAATGTTATTAAGCCTCATTTCCCTCGGAGACCGATGGTGGCGCATGAAACGCACTCGATGACAAATCAGCAGGATTACACAGAAGAAGAAGAGATGCTGCAGGAACCAATCACATGGGCTGGGGGCGTGGATTTCCCGATTTCATCCTAGGGAAAAAAATCTCACTCCCCTCAGACGCAATCTGGAGAAAGATCCGAGTGCTCCTGTTGTCCTGACTCTGAGCCTCTACCTTTATTCTGCAGGTCAGTAGATGGTTAAGGTTTTGTATTGTATTGTCTCATTAACATCTGTGTAGGGTTTTGTACTCACATAATGCTCCCACTCATGTGAAACGGTTCCTGATGTGACTCTTAGTGTTTTAACATTTCCTAGTTGTGTATTTGTTTTGTAATTCAGAGAAAGTCATGTTCAGTTAGAAATGTACAGTTTAAGTGCAATGTCTATATATGAAAAAGCTGTAGCACTTACATAAGAGTGTGGATGAGTAATCTTAAATGTGTTTTGTCACTTTGTTATTAAAGATGTTTAGTAAAACTTAAGTCACTTTAAAGTGTTTGAAAGCACAGAAATATGCAGTTTATAGCTGTTGTGAATAGAACTGTTACACATAAACCAGATTTGGTTGTTTTTAGGAGGATATTTTTCCTTAGGACAAAGAAAATGCACTATGTCTTTTGTACACAAGTTAGTCAGAATTAAAGAGACGCAATCTGGAGAAAGATACGAGTGCTCCTGTCGTTCTGACTCTGAGACTCTACCTTTATTCTGCAGATTGATTTCTTTTTGTTATTGTGGTCACCGTGCCCGGGACCCGTAACACCACAACATTCTGTACATACAGAATGGCACCCTCCATTCTGTATGTACATTTTGTGCATACAGAAAAAATTGCATACCTAACAATGGACTCCCTGTTGGAGATAGATAGTATAAACAGTATATCCACAGTTTAGGATTTCATCCGCTAGATCAGGCAGTTCAAAGCTCAACCTGAAAATAAAATGACCACGGCAAAAAAAAAAAAAAAAAAAAAAAAAAAAAAAAAATATATATATATATATATTTATATATATATATATATATATATATATATATATATATATATATATATATATTTTAACAGTATTTCTTGACACAATATGCTCTATATCCTCTTATAGCTCATCATTTCCAGCACATCAAGGTTATACCTGGTCAATTAACCCTCGAAACTGGTCATCTGCTACTGCATCACTGTTGAGAATTATTGGATTTATATGGCCACTACCGAGGTAACTGTAGGTCCCAGGGCTGAAAAAGGCTGGGGTCGGGGCACCTTGAGCCAAACTTGCAGCTAAAATCTCTCCTACGGTCCTATTCACAAAATGATTGCACAGTTGTATCACTTAAGTTAGAATACCTTACAAAATGATCAGCATAAAAATATAAACACACCTGTAGAGACCACAATCAAAATCAGTCAGAGAATATTGTGGGCTTTTGTGATGTCGAGGTCCCTCAAAGAATCGACCTTCAATTCCAGTCACCATTTCAACATAAAAACAAAACAAAACAAAGCATTTACTGTGGTGCTCAAACAAAATAATTTGCACGTTTTTTATATTTCTTCTAATTTGTAACAGCAGTAGATAAGACTTTAGACAGGAAAAGACAGAAGAGAACAGAAACAAAGTTTGCAGCGTAACATACTTCTCAAGAATAGAAATCCTTAAGTAAGTGCATATCTTTTTTAATAGATGAAAGTTTAACATAGGATGTCCTTTTCTTTATTTTTATTTTTTAAACTCTCATTCAGTAGCTTGAAGGTCATAAAATTGAACCCCTTTAAGACGCGTGGTTCTTAGGAGAATCATGGGATTCTCCTAAGAACCATAAATCAGGGACACAGTTTTGTTAGAAAAGCCAAAACAATATGACTAAATAGTTGAATCAACATCTAAGTCTCGATCTAATTTTCTGCTTGCTCTGTAAGAGTCTGTGTAAGACTGAAAAAGTGAGACTTTTTTGTCGGAGGGCACCTGTGTCCACCCCTGTGTCTCCAAAGAAGGTGACTGCCAGTGTAGCAGTGGGAGAATTTTTCTGCTGGCGTTACCACTACAGAAGGCCTCTCTGAAGGATGTTTGTTGAGATCTGGATACGGAACTGCTTTTCAACATCAACTCTTCGACAAATGGTTTCCAAGATATCATCAACACTGTCAAACAGTAAGCATAATCAGTAGAAGTAAACCACTTGTGTTGAAAACAAATGCACAAGGATAACTTCATGTATTTAAACACTAGATTTACTTTTTGATGACTTCTTCTCTATTATCCTGGCTCAAGGCATTTGCCTTACCCGTCTCAAGATCGTCTATTCATCTACAAAAGTACAATAAGAATCTTGGTTGAAAAGAATAGCAAAAACGGGTAATGTAAGTTGCATCTTCATGTAAAATAACCCCATATTATATGTAATATCTTCAGATATTTATGAAGAGAAGCACGCATTTACTTATTATTCGACTTGACTTTGAATTTGGGGGGAACTTACAACAGGTTTTCTATCATAGCAACTCACACTCTTCTTCTGGTTATACCCCTGTATAAACAACTCACTAGCAACCTCTATTGGTAGTAGGTCGTAATAGCATCTCACTATATAATGTTATCTATTTTACCTTTCCCCACACGTGCTTGCATGAAGTTGTAAGAACTCTGGGGTGAATTTGATGAAACAGATATGGCATCAGAACTTCTGATGGAGATTAATAAATGAGTAACCCTGAAGATCTCAGGCCGACTGGCATGTACAAACAGTTTGTCCTATTCATAAGCTGTAAAAAGTGGCGTTATCCTCAGATTCTCAAGTTTCCGAGGGTACCTTGATGTATTACACGCGATGTCAGCAACATGCCGAGGAAATGCCGGAAAGAACGATGGTTTTGTGAAACTGCCATCGACATCGTTTGCAGTGTTTATTCACACGCCCTTTTTGTAAATCTGCAGAAAATGAACCATTTGCCCTAGCTCAATTCTGCACAAAAACAAGTAATTCTACACTCTGTACAAGCCCTCGATATATGTCCTGTATTTACATCTAAATAATTCTTGAGAACTGCCTTCCATCTGCTTTGTGTCATGTTTCAGCTTGGGGCTGCTCTGCACCAATCAGCAACAGTTTGTGTGTTCAGAGCTTTTAGATACTTTAACAACTTGTTTTTTCTTTGATCCAAGACTTGAATTAAGTGTTCTGTACATAGGTATTCACAGTTTTCATTGATTTAAAGTAAATATTCAGAAAACTTCAATGTCCGCTTTTCTTTATTGAACACTTTCTTGTATTCTGGTTATGCTATATTAATGAGAGGTTGTTGAGTTACATCTGGCTTCAGCCCTGGTTCGTCTGACCTCATAGAAGTGTATAAATTATTATTGCAGTGAAAAATAAGTCCACAGTGAGTAAAAATGTGACAGAAGCAAAAATGGCCTAAAAATTCCAATCAACTTATCTTAGGTCTCAGAATTTGTAGATTCTGTAAGGGTAGGGCCACACCACTTTTTCCTGTGTTCTTGATGCTTGAGGGAACCTAAAAGTGTGTTGTGTATACTCCCAACTTATTTCCAGATTTTTTTTAAATCAGAAAAATTCAATTTTTGTTCCTTGCTTGGGATCCTAAGGGTTAAATACTGCCCCTCATCCTTTACATTGCAGGCATCTCAAAAGGTCATATAGTAATTAACTATAAGTACTGCAACTATTCAATTAAATGTCTCTGTGTCATGCCACAGAGGAGAGGCTGTCATCTGCAGGAACCATCTGGACCTCACTTTGACATGTCTATAATATGACCCACAAATATCTGTGTTACAACAAAACTGAAGAACAGTTAGAATATAAAATTAGTGTCACATTCACAAAGCAAAATCAAGTATACCAGAGCTACATTTACCACATTATCTTCTGCTGCAGATTGAGACTCCATGCACTCCTGAACATGAAGAGCCAAAATCTGCAAAGGAAGACTTACTTTGCACAATGGGCATTCCGCTATTGGCATGCTTCGAAATTCAATTGCATCTGGTGGTAGTGGAGGTCAAACTCACGTTGGATGCACAATAAAGAGAG
Source organism: Halichoeres trimaculatus (assembly GCF_033239565.1). NCBI lineage: Eukaryota > Metazoa > Chordata > Actinopteri > Labriformes > Labridae > Halichoeres > Halichoeres trimaculatus. The sequence continues at coordinate 935,052 of NW_027437203.1, forward strand.
TGTTCTTCCCTGACACGTGACACTTTAGATTAGGTCCCAGTACATCCACTTGTCAAATAATGGATCAGAGACTCAAATGCAGGACAACAGGGAGACACAGCAGACCAGAAAATTTGCAGTAAAGAGTTTATTTATATAACCAAAGTCAAGTCAAGTCAAGTCAAACTTTATTTATATAGCACATTTTAAAACAACCCCAGTTGGCCAAAGTGCTGTACAGGCTTAAAATCAGGATCAATAAAAACACATTGGATAAAAACACAATCAATTAAAACACTCGTTAATAAGAATAATTCAAAACAGCGGAAAGGTAAAAGACACCATATATAGTAGAGGAAAAAAAAGAACACATGGTAAACAAACACTGGCTGGAGAAGAATACTAACTAAAGAAGTCAGGCAAAATAAGGAGCTACACAGGAGGCTACAAAACGAAGGCTATGCTGAAATTAACTCAAGGAAGATAAACAGAAAACACTATCTCAGACTAAATGAGGCTGAGCTAGGAAACACACAACCTTCATGACAAAGGACACAACTAAACGGACTAAAACCAAACAGACCCAACCACACTACAGAGCTCGCACTAGAGAGTTAGCTGACCCAGAGAGAGAGGGGAAACCTTAGACAGCCAAAGAGAGGGGAGAGCTTTAAGGAAGGCAGGCTGAGGAGGTGTGCAAGCGAGCCGGGGGAGGCTTCAGAGTTGGATAATCAAGAAAATACAGGTGAGTCAGGCAGAGTGGGTCCAGGATCTGAGGAAACAGGGTGTTAAAATCCAGAGCATTATGAAAGAAAAGACTGAGTTTAAGCTTACTACTGACAGTGGTATGCAAAGATCCAGCTCACAGTAGCGGCTGCAGTCTGGTTTTATGGCAGAGGAAGGTGACTGCTGGTGAACCAGTCTGGTGATTACCAATCGCCTGCACCTGCCTGCACTCCGCGCACCTGCCTGCACTCCGCACACCTTACTCATGCCCACCTGGGAAAAGGAAAAGAGGGAAGGAGGGGGGAAGGGAGAGGCTGCTACGAAGCAGAGCTGGAGGCCCTGGGTGCATCTCAAAGCGATAAAGATGCGAAGAAATAAAGAGAGGAGAGAGGATGGAGGAGATTCCTTTTTAGAGCAATGGGACATCCTCTCCTCCAGAGCGTCACATGAAGTGACGTGTTTCACTGATGACGGCATCAGCTGATCACCTCTGGATCATCTGTCAGTCAGCTCTAACAGCTGTTTGTGTGTCGGCACATAACATAAACAGTAAACAGAGCTTTGTTCCTTGAACCAGTTTAAGAAACACATTGCCATGAAAAAAACCTGTACTCAGTTTATTCTGTGTGCAGTTAAGAAGCTCGAGGATCACTTTACCGGTAAAATGCGTAATTGTTAGATTTATGAATACTTTAGCCTTTATCTACATCGTGAACTCTGAAACTTATTAATTTAACCTAGTTTGTTGAGTTTCAGAAAGATACTATTTATTAGATTTCAGTAAAAATCCTCCATTATATTGATTTGATGATGGTTGTGTTCAGTGTTTTGCGCTTTAAACTCACAGCAAACACTTAATAATCGATTTATGATCAGTTTCTGCACAATCCTCTGTACCTGTCCTCAGCTCGCCTTTTCTCTCTCATCAGACTCTGTTGTGTCTGTGAAGTTTCATGTAGAGAAGTCTGAGCCGCTGCAGCGTCCAATCAGAGAGTGATATTCCATATGGGGAGCGTGTCAGTCAGTGAAAAGACCTCTGCAAAGCCAGCTCTCGTGTTTCCTCGATCATAGCTCCTCCGATCAGTCTCCTACATGCTCTCTCCTCTCTCCCCTAAGTACAGTTACTGCTTAGGGACAGTCTTCAAAATGGCGACTAAAAGTATTGCCGGTGCTGCGGAGGAGATAGAGTGGGTAGGGGCACAAAATTAGCGCATTGAGACGCACCCCTTGACACCACTAGAATCAGGTGGAATCGTGATTGGTCCTCTTTCGCACTGACCACCTGGAAATATGACATATATTGTATAATTAAAGTAGCGGTTGTTTCCAACATTTTAATCCAATTGGTGTTGCATAACCTGCAGGCTTGCAGGGTAGCCATCCATGTTAGCCCCTTTATCTTGTGATGTTTGGTAAAACATGCACTTTTATTTTGAAATGCCTGCCAGTGGTAACTGGAAGTGCAGAATGGATGTTTGAAACTTGGCACAAGTGGGTGTAGGTGAATCTGAGAGTGGCCAGCTAACTGTATTATTATACAGTTAGCTGGTGGCTTCCAACTCCTGAATCACTGCGTGGGCCTGGATTCATTCATTAGACAAGCAGTCACAACACATCTTAGGATAGTCATCTTGCAGTAGCACACATAACTGACAAAAAGTTCTAGATTGACCATATTTTTATGCCTAAAGAAGCTCAGGTTTGGTTAAATGGCATTAGGGATACACAGTTATATTGGATGATATCAATATTGGATGCTTATGTCAGTATTTACAACTGATATGTTGTCGAGAAAAATCTGCATCGATGAGCTGCATATTTTGGTCATATAAGCAAAAAAGTTAATATAGTTGTAGGGTGGGGCAACAGACCTATGATGTAATTCTTTGCACATTAGGTCTGTTTTAAGAACAGAAATTTGCATATTCCTTCATCAAAAAATCTTAAACAAATTGAAACTCCCGGTAACAAGAAGTACCAAAATAAAAGCTCACAGAGGTACCATTGTGGTGTTCAACATGTTATCATGCAGTGTCAGAAATAAACGGCTGCTATCACAGCTGATAGAGAGAATCCGATTTATTTAATTGTGGTGTTTTAGCTGAATTAATTAAAAAGACATATATCGCACAAAATGTGGAGGGAGACTGGTATGGCTGAGAGCATAGGAAGAGCTATTCTGGCAGCCTTAAGACAATTTGTTTCGGCATCAGCTACATCGCCTGCTGCAGAGCAACTGCAGCTGTTCCTGTTGGGCGTTCCCACCTGGAACTCAGAAATTCTGACTTCCGAATACAAATGGAATGCAGCATAAAATTGAAATGACGAGAATAAAATTGAAATTTCAAGATCAAAGTGGAAATGACCAGAATAAAGTTGAAAAACAAATTTAAGATTAAAGTCGAAATGACGGGAATAAAGTTGAAATGTCAAGAATACAGTCAAAAAATAATTTGAGATCAAAGTCGAAAGGACGAGAAAAAAAAGTCAAAATAACCTGCTCTGATGTTTACCGGCAGTACGCCGGGTGCAGTCAGCTCCTCAAAAGTCACAGACATGACTGACAGTAGTAACAGCTGCCATACAGGAGCCTAATCGACAATCTTCAGAATCTGTGTATGTGTGACAGGGTTGGTCTTTTACATTTTTATTGCATGCTGTGTTTTATGAAGTGTGTGGGTAGGTAATGACTTTTCTGACTGGCCCTGAAGTATCCCCCCTAAAACCAGCTCATTGGGGACCGTTGGGCAAGACTTCAGTACAGACACCTAAAAAGAGCAACAGATAGCAGAGAGGGACGACAGCAGGGCCGCAGCAAAGCACGAGAAGCAACCCTGAAAAGACCCGATTGCTCAGGAAGAAGAAGCAGCAGCAGGTTGTGGGCCTTTACGGTTGGGTGGAGGCTGATGTTGGGTAGTCACCGTGGAGTTGCCAAGGGGACCGTTGCTGTGAGGCACTGGCATTGGCTTTGAGGGGAAGCAACGTTGGATGCACCCCTCTGAGTTAAGTACCCTCACAGGACCTTTTTATATTGAACCTCGGTTTTAATTGGGTCAAGGAGCTTTTTAAACACTAAACACCAGTGTTATTTTTCTCTCTCTGTGGGTTTTAAGTGTTTTAAGGGGTTTTAAGGATCTTTAGGGAGAGTGGGAAAGAAAGAAGAAAGATCTTGGGAAAGTGAGGGAATTGATTTTTCACAAATGACGGATCTAAAAAATAAGTGAGATTAAAGTAGAGATTTTTTTTTTGATAGTTCTGCAAATGAAGGGAAAACACCCAGGATATAAAAGTCATCAAGAATTTGCAGACCTTTATTTGACCAGGATTCAAAAGCTAAGTTGGAGCAGGATGGAAGAAAAAAAAGGCTTCGATAAACTGGAGCAAGTTTCGATGAGGAATGTAGGCCAAATTGTTTCCTTAATTGACTCCAAATTTTCAAGGTCTCAGAAATAATGGCGTTCTGTGCTATTCGCTTGATTGGTGAACGTAACTGTGAACAAATCACTGACCATAACGCAACGGGTGAGGAGGCTGGTTCCATGCAGGCCCATAGAGGGTGATTATTAGGAGCGACCTTAACATTCCAATAAAGGATTTGCTGATATTGCTAGCCCAGTAGTATGGCAAAAATCAGGTGAGGCCAGACCCCAGAGAGATTTAGGAATTTGGAGAGTTGATCTTTATTCTAGCTTATTTATTGCACCTTAAAAAAAGGAATTACTCAGCTGGCCAAGTGAAGAAAAAAAGATTTTCAGATGAGCACTGGAACATGTTGAAAGATATAAAGAAAGCAGGGAAGTACCATCATTTTGATCAGGTTGATACGACCTGGTAATGATAAAGGGATAGTGGACCACCTAGTCGGATCGTTAGTTACGTATTGTAACTCCAGATTCTATGAGTATAGGCGCAGCACTTTAAGGCTATCGCTAGTGGGTTTACCCTCGCGCGTCAGCGCAGCACTGAAAAAACTTAGTCCACGCCCACACGTGATGGGCCGCCCGCGCTACCTGCCTATAAATAGCCATGGGTTCATACAATCTGCTCCCGATAACAGCCTTTTTCTTCAGCTGATAAGGGAACCAGTGAGGCACATGGCTTAAAGGGCTGCACCTATACCCATAGAATCTGGAGTTACAATACGTAACTAACGTTATATTTCGTATAGGCTTCGCTCTTTAAGGCTTTCGCTTGTGGGTTAAAGGCAAAGCAGGATGTAGTCAATGCCTCACTGGGTCCTCATCCGAAAGAGCCCAGCATCAAAGCTTCCAAGAATTAACTCAGGCCCGCACACACACCCATTCACATAATTCTGCATCATGTGAACTCCTGTGCCCTGAATGCGCATACGTGCGCAAAACCAACTGCCTGATGATGTGTTTCCTAATCAGCTTCCAGATAATGAATACTCACGATCCATAAGGGCTGACTCTGCGACTCTGTTGCTGAAAAGCAGAGAAGACGACCGTTACGCATTGTAACAGTCAAACAATGAACAGAACAGACTCAATAACACATCTGTCTCATCCAAAAAACAAAATGAATTCATTCATGTCCTAACTATCACTCTGATAGGATTCCTTACACAGAGTGGGACATAGAGAAGAGAGAGACATCCCTCAAATAAAACCGAACAAAAGAACATGGGGAAGACCAAGATGCTGCAGCGCAAATATCTTCCACTGACATCCCACCGTGCAAAGCCACAGAGGAAGAAATTCCTCTCGTAGAATGTGCTCTGATGTGCTCCGGAGGAACACAACCAGCTGACACATAAGCCTGTGAAATAGCCTCACACAGCCAATGTGACAGGCGCTGAGCAGAGAGAGGGCGCCCCTGCGAGTGCTCTCTATGATGCACAAATAAGCGCTGAGGGTGATGCAGTGTGGCCGTGCGCTCCACATAACATGACAGAGCGCGCACAGGCCAAAGGTGTGATGTAGTCTCCTCCCCAGAGACATGTGGAGGAGGGAAAAATCCCTCCAACTTGATAACTCTTCATTTAAAAGAGCTATTAATATTCTTAGGCATGTAGGAAGGATTAGGGCGTAGAACAGCCGAGCTGCAATCTCCCTGAATGCGCAGGCAAGATGGAGCGACCGAGAGAGCTGACATATCACTCACTCTCTTAGCTGACGTAAGAGCTAAAAGTAGAGCTGTCTTTAGTGATAAGAACTTTTGTGAGATTTGAGACAGGGGTTCAAACGGAGCCTTGCTCAACGCCCGTAAAACCAGCAATAAATCCCACCGAGGAGCAAAAGAACGAGAAATCAGTCTGTCTCTCCTCACGCCTTTGAGCAAGCGTTTCATCAGCGGGTGACTAAACACAGTTCTGTCACCAAACCCTTCATGACAAGCTGAAATCGCAGCTGCATAAGTTTTAACCGTTCTAAAACCAATCCTCTGTCCATTAGGAGCTGGAGGAAAGACAGCACGCGAGGCAGGGGACAAGTCACTGGGTCCCAGCCTGACTCCATGCACCAGTGCTGAAAAGCTGCTCTCGTGGATGCAGCTTTTGCGCTCTGGATTGTGCGCACAACCCCGGGCGAGAGTCCGAGCCTCTCTAAGCGCTCCCTTTCAGCAGCCAGGCCCACAGACGCTGACCTATCACTGGGAAACTCCTGATCATTCCCCTGCTTGGGAGAGAGCATCCCCCCGCCACTGGATCATCCATTGCAGACCCACTAGCAGGCGCTGTAACCATGGAAACCATGACGCTCCCGTGCGTTCCGGAGCTATGAGGACAGCTGACAGCTGCTCCTCCTGAATCCTCCTCAGAAACCGAGCAATCCGAGGGACGGGCGGAAAAGCATAAAGAAGCTTTTGGGGCCAGGGGCGGTGTGAGAACGCATCCACCCCCAGAGGGGGGTTGTCTCGTGCGCTCAGAGAGAACCACAGGGCACACTGAGTGTTTTCTCGCGCTGCGAACACGTCCACCTCTGCCTTTCCGAACATAGACCAAATCTGAAACACCAGCTCGGAGTGCAGGCTCCAGTCTCTCGCCTGAGGACCTCCCCTCGACATGATGTCCGCCCCCCTGTTTAGCACACCAGGAATGTTCACCGCTCTGATCGAGAGGAGATGTCTGTGCGCCCAACATAACAACTTTCTGGCTATGTCTAGCAGCTGCGCCGAGCGCACACCGCCCTGACGGTTTATATAAGCCGCTGTTACTTGGTTGTCTGTGTGGATCAGAACATGCTGCTTCTGTAAAACAGGAGCGAAATGCTGGACCACTTTCCACACTGTTAGAAGCTCCAACGCATTTATGTGGAGAGACATGTGAGCTGGCCACTGCCCCCCCTCTACCTGAGAGAGACACGTGCTCCCCCACCCCAAGAGAGAAGCATCCGTGAACACAGAAACGTGACAACGGGACTGGGTCCCTGGCTGACGCACCGGGTCGATGCACAGACGGATGAACCACCTCTGTAGCCGCCTCATGTGAAGCAGTCCCAACGGTACTATCACGTGAGCTGCTGACATTGTGCCATGCAGCCGCATAATAGAGACTGCTGTCACCACTCTGCCGGGGACAACTCGTCTGAGGAGGGCTGTCAGAGTCTGCGACCTCTCCTGAGATAGCCGCGCGCTCATTGTGGCTGAATTCAGCTCCACTTCCAGATAAACTATCTGCTGAGACGGAAAAAGTGAGCTCTTAATAGCGAAGCCCAGCTTTGACAGGTGAGACACCAACACCGGGTCTGTGCTGCAGCCTCCTCCCTGGATCGAGCCAGCAAAAGCAGGTCGTCCAGGTAAAAGAGAACTCTCATCCCTCTCCTGTGTAGTGGCTGCAGAGCTGCCTCCACACACTTGGAGAACATGCGGGGAGCAAGAGAATAACCGAAGGGGAGACAATTATACTGGTATTGGACCCATTGAAATGAGAAACGAAGGAATTTCCCGTGTTTCTGAATAATAGAGACGTGGAAGTATGCGTCTTTCAGGTCCCCCGAAGTGAAATAATCGTTTTCGTGGATACATTCCAGTACTTCTTTTGTCATCAGCATGTGAAACAGACGCTGCATTATCACTTTGTTGAACAGTGACAGGTACAGAATGGGTCTCATCCCTCCCGTTTTCTTGGGAACCAGGAAATAGCGGGAGTAAAACCCCTGATTCTCCTCTCCCCGTGGGACTCTGGAGATTACATTTTTAGCAGAAGCTCCTGCACCTCCTTCTGGAGGAACACACACTGGTCCTGTGAGGACAGGTGTGTCTCCAGAATCCCGCTGAACGGTGGAGGAGTCGAAGCAAACTGCCCCTAGCAATCAGCCTGTCCATCCACCTGTCCAGCGAACATACGCGCCGGCACTTTGAGCAACGCTCTGAGAGTGGGCGCACATGTTGCTGTGGCTACTCCTCCGAGAGAGAGGTGAGCCAGCTTAGAGCCCCTGCCGCCGCTGCTTGCGTCAGAGAAAGCTGCGCTGCAGCCCATAGGGGGGCTCGGACCGAAAGGGCTGATCAGGCTCGTTTTCCACTGTCTGTGAAGAGAGGGAAAAAGGTGTAGCCAACCTGTCCACACGGGGCAGAGAATCTCTGTCCGTGGGCTCATGAAAATTTAATTTGGCATCAGCCGGAGCAAACTGGGAGCGTTTCGTGTGTGAAGGAGCGGTGTGCTGCTTTGATGACTCGCGGCTGCGCTGCTCGTTAACCGAAGAGTTATACACATGTACACACATTTATCACAGTTACATGTAAAAAGTTCACTCTGGGAATACTGTAAACAAACCAAATCATTCTAAATAAATGAAACTTATGCCCATAGCCTATCTGCTGTTTTCGTCTTCATGACGTTTTTTTTTCTTTTGTTTGATACGACTTTAAAAAATGTATAATTATACTACTAAGTGACATAGCCCAGAAAGTATGGTACTTAGTTTATTACTGAAAAATAACTGTTGTAAATAAATATCTAAGCAAACATTTTTTCTTGCTAGTTTTTCAGTTTATTTTTTATCTTTTCAATTAACCTTCAAGTATAACAAATTTCAGTCAATGCAATAATAAACTCCTCCTTTAATTACTTTGTCTTAATTGTCTGCAAATTTTCATATGAAAGGAGCACAACCATTTTAGAACTAAATTCCTGATAATGGGGTTAAACATTTATGTAGTCTTGATTTAAGTGTAAACAGAGGTCATTCACATTTAAAAAGGTTTTAGATCTAGTTCAAGTAAACTTTAGCATGTTTTTGTCTGCTTTCATCATATTAGACTTAATTATCCAACAACAAAATTGTGGCTAGTGAAAATGATGAGTGGCTAATAACTCTGAAAAACCACTAGCCACAGTGGCTGGTGGGCAAAAATGTTAATGTCAAGCCCTGGTTGCGTGGTATCGAAAATCATATCGAAAATTTATATTTTTCAAAATATTGTATCGAAGTTAGAAATCCAGTATCGTGACAAGCCTACTGCTACCGAAGTTCTCCTAGTGATGCTCATGACTGCTGAAGAAAAAGAGGAAGCAGATTGTATGAACCTGTGGCTATTTATAGGCAGGTAGCGCGGGAGGCCCATCACGTGGGTGGGCGTGGACCAAGTTTTTTCAGTGCTGCGCTGACGCACTAGGGTAAACCAACTAGCGATAGCCTTAAAGGGTGAAGCCTATACGAAATAGAACTGATCTCCAGTGCTCAAGTAAAGGTTGAAAGTTTTTTGCAAAAAATTCAGAGAATGGTTTTGTTACAAGAACACCAAGATATTTTAATCCTTGGGTCGCTTTCCTAAAAGGGAAGAGTTGCTAGAGGGACGTTCTCTGCAGTGGAGTTAATTGGAAAGCACTGGCTTTTATGTAGGTTAATTTTATAGCCAGATAATTTCCTAAATTGTTCTAGAATATCCAAGATAACAGGAAGTGATGAAGTTGGATTGGTGATGTAAAGCAGAAGGTCATCTGCATAAAGAGATAAGCCAAATCGAGAAAATCCCTTCAAATTTATCTTCATAACGAAGCCATACGGCTTAGGGCTTGACCGCTAGAGCAAACAGAGATGGGGAATAGATAGAATATGGAACAAGTAGCTCCACTCCACCCGATCAAAAGCCTTTTCGGCGTCTAGAGATAGGATGATTTCAGCCGGGATGGAGTCTGAGGGCTCTAATTTCGTGGCGCAGTGCAGGGGGCGCGAGCCTGCGCAGTGCTAATTTCGTGCAGCGCACCGCCGTGCGCTGCCAATTTGACAATTTGGTAGACCACTGCGCAGAGATGGGTGTGACGGCGCGCCAGGGGGAGTTGACGGCGCACCAGGGGGAGGTGTCAGCAGATTCATGTTGGCGCAGTGACAATTCTGTGCCAAAAAAGTGCGCTGAAAGCTCGCCAGCTCCAACCTGGTCTATCCTCGGCACAAGGCGGAGCGCACCCCACGCAGCTGTAATCAGCTGTAGATCAGTCAGACCAATCAGACGCTGCGCCTCGCAGGGCATTTAAAGGTGAGGAGAGGCGCTCATTTAATTGGTGAATACAGCGCTCGGCTGTGTTAAACCCACTCACGGCTTTTCTCCTCCCTCACTGCCATTTGCGCGGAGGGAGGCGTGGACGCGCAGCTCTGCGCTCATCTGTGCCTGGACTGCGCCATTCTTGGCACTGCAGGAAACTTGCAAAGTGCGCCGGTCACGCCCTGTGCGCACAGCGAAGGCCGGCGCAGGGCAGGTGCACCTGCACCTGCGCCTGGTGTACGAATTTAGAGCCCTGAATGTTTATTAACCTTCTAGTATTACTGAAAGTAGAGGTGTCCCAGTTTCATATTGATATCGGATATCGGTCCGATATCAGCAAAAAAAAAAAAAAAGTATCGGTATCATATCGGAATCCAATTAAAATCTCTGATATAAGCACTCCGACATAAGCAGTTTCTGTTACCCATTGGTTAATAATAAATGGGTCAGTTTTTCCTCATACCTTCTGTTACTTACTATTGTTCTTTGATTAAATAATATCACATAATCAAGCCTTTTCTAAATTCACCTGAGCTGCTGCACATGGCTCTTTAATATTCACGTGAGTACTCGTCTATGATTGGCTGATCAGGGAAGGCGTTTTAATATTAATGAGTAAAAGTGGTCTGTGATTCGTCCTTTGCGATCATGTGCATATCATGTGGACGTGATTTCTCACGGTGAGCCAATCAGAAAATGAATATCAAAGAGCCGTAGCCACAGGAGCTTGTGTCTGAATTGTTCATCATGACTGCTGACCAAAATAGGTGTTCTGAGCGTTTTCATCCAACACGGAAAAATTGTTAACGGTGATCAACAACACATTTTCTGCTTTCTTTATCCTCCCTAGCTGTTTTCTGCAAACCCTATCATATTTGACACAAAATACATGAGTTACATCAAATTTGCTTAGGAAACATTCCAAATGTGTTTATCAAAGCTTAAAAGCACGGTTTTGAATAATTCTCCATGATTAGTTTCTTTTTCGCTCTACAAGGTTTTTTTTCGTTTACTAAACACGAATCTGTAATGCAGGTTCATCTGAATTGCCATCCTCACTACTTTGTGACTTAATCACTGCTATGTGTCTTTGTCATACAAATTCCATCTTAATCACTGCTGTGCGTTTTTAGTTATGTTTTGGCATCCGGCATAGTATTATTGTGGTTACTGTCATCATTTCAAATTTCTGCTATCTCTGCCCTCCCAAGGCTTTTTCTTGTGTTGCATTCAAATCCAGGAGAAAACAATCGAAAAAGATGTGTTTAAGTGTGATTTTGGAATGATTTTTCATTTTTTGCAAAGCGTTTTTGGCACAAACACGACGTACAAGACGCTGCAGGTTCATGTGGAACTCTGCCATCCTTGGTATTATGTGACAAAAAAATCACTGTTCATGCTGTGGTTAGTGTTACTGTTTATGACACATTTTGGCTTTCTCTGTCGTCCATATGAAGGTATATTTGGTGCAAAACGACTTCAAAGTCACAGAGAAAGATGACCATAAATTTGAGTATGTGTAACTATAAATCTGCATTCACAAATAAAAGTGCTTTAGGAGTTGTGTAGTTGAATTGTATTGTAGTTGTATTTTTTTGCATACCTGAAGATATTTTTGTTTTGCAAATACGTTTCAACAGTTACAGGTCTTCAGATTTATTTTTTGCAAGTGCACAAATCCACTGTTGCGAGTGCTCAAATCGCAATTTCTGCACTCTCACTTTTGCTCCTGTTTTTCTGAGATCTTTGGTGCAAAACAAATCTGAAGTCTCAGTAAAAGATACCCAGAAATTTGCGTATGTGTAACAAAAAAAATTGCATTCACAAATAAAAGTGCTTTAAGAGTTGTGTAGTTGAAGAATTTTTTTTTGCATACCTGAAGATATTTTTTTTCTGCAAATACATTTCAACAATTACAGGTCTTCAGATTTATTTTTTTGCAAGTGCACAAATCCACTGTTGCGAGTGCTCATACAGCAATTTCTGCACTCTCACTTTTGCTCCGGTTTGTCTGAGATCTTTGATGCAAAAGTAATTTGAGCACTTGCAGGATACAGAGGCGGGGTCTGTTGGAGAATGGCTGCTACTATGACCAATCAGAGCACGGCCCACCTTGGCCAATCAGAGCGGGGCCACCCTGGCAGGTCAGAGCGCTTGCGCGTGGACATGGAGTGAATCTACCAACAAGACCCTTCGCCGCCAGCATCAAGTGATTTAAGGTATTGCAAACCATAGTACTTTTAACTTACAGGATAAGTATGCACACTGGTCGCTCAGTGAGCAATGTAAATAGCTAAACATGACCGCCTTGAAAGGATTAGCTTCTTGTGTTTGCTATAAACTTAGCAAGCTAACAAACAAGTTCATATAAATTAGCCTCCCGTTCCCGTTAAAAACACCCCTGGATATATTGAGCCTCTTTGCTAGCATGAACCATGCCTCACATTTTTTTTTCTATTTTACCATGTAGAAAATGACAGCAGGGTGGGTCCTCTCAGGTGAGTACATTATCATGGCCAATGTTCTGAGACGATAATAGCTAAAGGTTTTGTTAGCCAGTCATATCGAAGTATCTCAGGACTTATCTGGGCATAATCAACAGATTTTTAAGACCAACTGACCTATCAATAAAAATAAAAATGCCATACCATAATTAAAGCTCATAAGAAACCCACAACCACGAGAAAACTCAAAACCCAAACAACCACATTATGAGTTATGCAAGTTAAATGTACTGTATATTGTAATATTAAGTATCAAATAATATACAAAACCCTTATCTTTCTAGAGTACCACTGAAATTGAGGCTGCAGTACGTGCACTTCTGAGCACAATTAACAGTGCACAAGCTCAGCCCTTCACCTCTGGGCTTGTCACTCCCAGGACTGGAAGACCAACCAGTGTCCATCAGGAGATGTAACGGCAAGTGTCCACTATATTTAAATCATGTTATTGTTGTTTTATCTTAAGCTGTGAAGAAATTCTCAGATACACACTTTTATTAGGGGAGATTGGGGACAGTTGCAACAAGGGACGGTTGCAACAAGCCTTATTTCTCTAATCAGAAACATGCTAGAGTGATGACACTCACACTGCACATGCTCAGTTAGACCCTCTACCCACCAAGAAGAGAGAGGCCATATTGAGCATCTGGTCCTGCTTTTCTCAAGTAAAGTTGTTTTGGAGGTATGAAAATAGCTTTTTTCATGAGCTGTTTAGTCATACTGTCCTGACCTTATGTATGAATGAATCCAAACCTATCTAGTTTGAATCACTGTTTGTTGACTATTAAATGACATGGTGAGCATGTGTCAATGTCAATGTGGCTAGCTAGCACATGGTGTTTTGTCATGACTGGTACCATGGGGACAGTTGCAACTGTTGCAACTGTCCCCATGCTATTAGGTTAGTCATATTAGAAAAGACCACACAACCATATTTTTTTAACATTTTTAGTTCAAAATAGGCAAAATTAATATATTTTATTGCTCATGATGAACAGAACAGGCGATCATATGAAGAAAGTAACACTAATGATAAACATAATAATTTCCCAAATAACTTGTAAAGCAAAAATTAGCACTTAGTTATTGTTGTATGTTGTATGTGTCATATAAACTTGTCATAGAGTGAATGAATCATCTAAATAGAGAAATTGTATTCTGTTTATTTTCAGTATGCAAAGAGTGAGGAAGAGAGTCACTAACAGAGGGGTTCCCCTCAGTATTTTGGAACAAGCCTTAGATATTATTACAGTTGAGGGCAAATCAGTGAGGGCAGTGACCAAGGCCTTTGACATATGCCACACCACATTGTTCAGGTTCCACAAGAAAAAAAAGAATCTTGCAAGCACGGCATCAAAACATAATATTGCAAGTTATTCCATTCTTTTTGTCCCAAAAATGCAATATTGAGTTTTTATAGCTTCAGTAATATCTGCACATTGACTCAAGGTAGGCCCATGTTTTAAGCAAAACAAAACAAATTAAATACCTTAAAGCTGTACAAAAAAGAAAATTGAATTTGAGCCCACATTAGTATTTGTCCTATTTAGACAAAACCCTGAGGATAATTAGTGAAAAGTTAATGTTTTTTTATATGTTGCAACCGTCCCTGATCTGTGTTGCAACTGTCCCCAGGTTTGGGGTCAGTTGCAACGTCTGAATTCCTCTATTCAAATAAATATACTGATTAATATGTTATAAGTAGCCATCTTTAAATGGTATGGCCATTTGGCAGACAGATGTAGGTTTAATATGTAAAGATTTGGTGAGACTAGTCCAAATATTCTCTGAGTAACTGAGAGTAATGTAAAAAGTGTTGCAACTGTCCCCAGTCTCCCCTATTAGATCAAAATTGCTGTGATGAATACGTTTACATAATTAACTCCTTATAACTGTGTCTGTGAAATAAATTGGGGGAAAAAGTCCACAGGTTGAATGTATCCATGCCTCAAGTTTTTGCCTACTAGTGTTCAAGGCTAAGTGCTATTGAACATCTGTATGTCAGTGGAGGATGCTTATTAATTACTTCCTATGGAGATAATATGGTTATTAAGAGCTGGACAGGGCATAACAAAGCCTTAACACAGAATTTTACAAATACAACAATATGGTGCAATGCATCTTAAAATTACATTTATTGAAGAAATCAATCATTTTATTTTTCAAATTTCACTTATTGATTATTGTCAAACTTTTACTCAAGATGTTTCCCAGCAATGTATTCAAGGGGACAAAAACGCAAAAAAAGACCAGCAGATGTGCAGACGAGGGTGGTGAATGGAGCTGCAGTTCTACCTGCAGCCTGCCAACACAGACAGAACACCCCATGACGAAACAGTGCTTCTCCAGGTAGGTCTTGGAAGAAGGACTATAAATATTGCAGATGATGCAGATCACACAGAGGTGAGCCTCAAAGACTGACAAATAACAAGATCATACGGCACTGAAAAGATGGTTGTGCAGATATTTCATGAGGAGAGACAAAGATGGGCTGATTGTATTCTGATGTACAAACATATTCCTACTGTAAATTTTTTAATCATGCGTTATCCACTTTTTATATAGTGCATAGGGGCATATAACAGCCAGGCTGAATTTCCTATCAGCCAAGTTACTTTACTTTATATGTTCAGCCACAATATCTTATTCCAGATATGCAGGGTGCTGCTAGAAGAATATCCCAAAATGTGAGATTTGCGTGTTGGCTGGCTGCTTGAAAAAGCTCTTAGTGAGTTTCTCCTGTCACTTATGTAGAGTTTTAGTTTATATTATGTGACTAGTACTCATAATAACAATAATATTGATAATGCATTGTATTTTTGTAAAACCTTTCTCTTATACTGAATACATTATTCATTCACTCTCACATTATCACAGTGGTGTTGGTAAGCTATACATTTGTTGCTACAGCTGCTCTGAGGCTGCCATACTGGGTCTATGGTCTCTCCAATCACTGCCAGACATTCAGTCACATTTGTACACAGGCAACATGGGTGAAGTGTCTTGCAACTTATACTTGTCTTGTCTTGTCTTGTCTTGTCTTGTCTAATCTAATCTATAGGAGGTAGTGGTCAAAGAAAAAAACACTCCATTGCCTCAGGGGTCTGAGGGGTATACTGCTAAAATTCTGAAGAGCTCATCAAACAATGGAAAGAACATCCTTTACATTGTCCCACTGCAAGACAAACTAACAACCAGTCTACTGCCATTCGATGCAGCTGAGTTTCAGAGGATGCCAAAAAATACTCGTATCACCTGTGGAATGTTGATTCCCCTTCCACTTATTCCAGTTCACATTCAGTCCTGTCAGGAACATGTAAGTTGGATTATGAATGATTTATATAGGGTTCCCGCGGATCCTTGAAAAGTCTTAAAAGGCATTAAACTCATTATTTTAAAAGTAAAGCCTTAATTGGCATTAAAATGTCTTAAATCCAATTTTCAAAAGTCTTAAAATTTTGAACACATCAGTAAGATTTATGTTGGATTGAACTAAAAAATATTTACTAACATTTATCTATTTTTCAAAAATAATTCACCGGTTTACTCTCACAGCAACATCGCATGATCACAATAGCAGAACTAACAAAACGGTGATGTGGTTGCACCAGGATCTTTTAGAGCAGACGCATGTATTGGTTCTACCTACAGTGCCAGGAGATAGAAATAAATGGGGAAAAATTGACAAAAAAAATCCAAAAGTGGCCTGAGAAAATTGATTGTGGCAGCAGTATTGGGAATTAAATTTTTTTAATTAAATTTCAAAAACCATGTAAAAATTGCAAAAATGGCTCTGACAGTGGCCAAAAAAGATGAATTGCTGCAAAATAGGCATAAAGTTCTAAAATTGGGTTTAAAAAATGTAAAACAATGGTCCAAAAGTGGGAAAAAAGTGTTTATATTGAGGTTAATAGGCATGAAATTGTAAAAAATGGGTAAAAATGGTATGAAAGTAGAAAAAGGTTAATAAATAGATGCAAAGTAGGTATAAAATCGCAAAAAATGGCAAAATTGGTCCAAAAGTGGCTTAGGAAAAATGATTATGGCAGCAAAATTGGGAATTAAATTTGATATTAAATTTCAAAAGACATGTGAAAATAGGCATACATTTGTAAACATGGGGTTAAAAAGAAGGTAAAAAGTGATGTTTTATTAAAAAACAAACATTGGGTTAAAATTGCCAGGTAATTCATGTGATGTTTTTATTTGTTTTCTTTGTTTCAATTGTTGTTCGTTGTTGACTTGGTCTTAAATTTTATTTCAAACGACCTTAAAAAAGTCTTACGAAGTCTTGAATTTAACCTGGGTTGAGCTGTAGGAACCCTGTTATAACTAAATTAGCTAATCTACCCTGGCACATTTGTTAATTTTTTAACCATCACAGGATTGAATACTGTACCTTGGTTGACAATGTAACTGCCGGAAAAGTATTTTTTTTCATATTTTTTATATTCTACTAACAAGAGGAGTGATGCCACTGAGGACCAAACATCAGAGCAGGATGCTGGTTTGGTAAGATGCCACTCATATGCCACTTTAAGGCAAAATCAGTGACAAATTACCAAAACTGATATTAAAAACAAAGTTTTATTTCATTCTTTGTAAGTTCTTTGTAGTTCAATAACCACTGTGTGTGTATCCCCGTATAAGGATGTGCCCTTAGGACTCCTGTCCAATATGAGTAATTCCCAGCTGAGAGCCTGGCATTCCATGCAAGTTCATGTGGGGAAAGGCATAGACATATATACATAGACACTTCATTACGTACTGAACCGCGTAGCGTGTCGCCGCCATATTGGATGGGTCTCCTCACTACATTCCAGCAGCAGACACAAATGGATTGAGCGCAAAGTGATTAATTATGCCGGTATTTTGTGCCACCTACGGTTGCTATAACCAGCGCAATTTTGAGAGTAGATCATGTGGGATTACCATTCACAAGTAAGACTTCACAATAATTTTGTTTTATTGACCATTTATCGTTTTATGTCAGTATAACTAACGTTTTCATGTGAAAATCGGGTAAAAATTCGCTGAGTTATGCTCATAATAGTTGTGCATTCTACACCTTTCTCAGTATAATGAACGTGCTGGGGCAGTGTGTGAGACCCATCCAAGATGGCGGCCGGCAGCTATGTCAGCTCCAATAGGCATCGCCAGTCAATGAGGCGTCTACGTGTATAATGTCTATGGGGAAAGGTATAGCAGACATAAATTGGATACCTATGAGTTTGCAGTTGCCATGGGGGTCCTGCAAAAACTTATTGGTAGTAGGAATACTTGTTGTTTCAAATATCAAAATGAGGTGTATATTTTTGCTTGTCCTTGTGTGTTTTCGTTTATTTATTTGAATTTTTTTAATGTTTAGATTTCCTGGGATTATCTGCAATTCTTCACAAGCGGATAACCCACTGGAGCCCACACCCATGGAATGTAATGTTCAAGGTAGTTGGAATTATAGTATAATAAAATGAAAGATTTGCATTGTTAGGAATGTTCTCTTAAATCATAGATCTGCACCTTAAAAATTGCTATAAAGACTCTAATATTTGGTTTGTTCAGTATTTACTACAGTGCATAGAGTATGCAAGGTATACTGCCCACTTTGTTTCAGGTACCTTGTAAACTACTTTTGAATTTTCAGCATGGGAAGCGATTGCTGATCCAGAACTAGCAGCGGACCATTACAAAAGGACATTAATTCAGAGCAGTGAAGATGAGCCCACCCTCAAGATCAAGATAGACATAGGGGAAGACCTAGAGGAGCAAGAAGGGAGAATTTTGAGCTTTTACAAAGCTCCCAGGATTGACTGGGCAAGACCCTTTCAAGCAAAGCTACAAGGTACTGATACCTGACCAAAAAAGATGTACTGTGTTGTTTTAAAAGTCTGTAAGCATGTTGGTTTTTCACTTTCTTTCTCTCTTCTATCTTAAGACCAGAGAAGCATACTTTTGGGTTAATTTGGAGCTTGAAATGTATATAAACAATGCTTTTTATTTAAATATCATTTGCATATGAAACAGCTTCTGGATGTACGTTATGCCCAATACTGAATCACAAACTGCCCTTCACTTTTCCATTAATCCTTTGATGAGAAAGTTCTGATTTGTTGAAGGTGGTTGGATGAGATATTCATCCTGTCCTTATCCATTATTGTTGGCTGTTGGCACACCCCCAGTTTAGAAAAGAAGCACACAGAAATTCCAGTACAGCAGCTGACATATTATTGTAATAGTGTTTTCATCCATCATCTTACTCACTTATCTCTGATGTCCCCAGTGAGAGGCCAGGGCTGATCCCAGCTGACTTTTGATGAGTGACCTTGACAGGTCTCCATTTTGTCATAGAGGGCAAACTCAGAGACGAACAACCACTCACTCTCACACCCACTCTCAGGACAGTAGATCCATTGATTCTTTGGTGGGACTTCTATTTACTTCTCAAAACCTTGATTTGAACACCTCTATCCACTGCATGTGGTACACTGACTATGCATTGGTACCTCACACAATAAAGTGGATAGAAAAAGAACAGTCAAGTTTGGTACAATACAGGAGGTCACTCTTTGCATTTATGTACTATTACTTGTGTCTCCAGGAGATGTGGCTATTGGAGATGGTGTAAATCGTCACTTCTTCAGTATGGTAATGCACAAATTGCATCATGGTTTCCAAGTTGATCTAGGTAAGTCCTCAAGACAAATGTGTTGTACAAAGTGATATAAGAAAAAGAACACGTTTGCTTAATGCAACTCCTGGACCATGGATTTTTACATAAGTTGAGACAACATTCTTAATGTTTTTCAAAGCTCTTAAAGAAATGGTTTTTTTCCCCATCTAAACATTAATAGTTCTGGGAAAAAAACTTTTTATTTTAAGAGATGAGAATAATTCAAATGAATTATTCAAATGAATTATTCTCAAACAAATATTTTTTTTTCAGTCTGTAGAATGTGATGTAGGCCTGTACAATTTGGCAGCACCAATGTAGTTTCCTCTTTTTTACAGTGGTATGTGAATCTATTATGGGCGTTGACATAAAATTTGTAAATTGCTGTAGGCCACATTTTGACTTTGCATGACTTGTTGAGTTTTCTCTCAACCTAGACTCATAGTATATCCTCAAGAAATAAACCAACAAAACCAAATCCTGTGTAAATGCACAATACACGTGAACTTTTTATGTAGTATTTTGTGTATTTCGGATGGCGCAACAGTTAGTGCTGCAGCCTCACAGCAAGAAGGTTGCGGGTTCGATTTCCAGCTTGGCAGGTGGGCCTTTCTGTGTGGTTTGCATGTTCTTCCTGTGCATGCGTAGGTTCTCTCTGGGCACTGCTGCTTCCTCCCACAGTCCAAATACATGCTCATCAGGGTTAATTGAACACTAAATTGTAGAGAAAAACTTGTAGGTGCGAGTGTGTGTGTGTGAAAGGCTGTGTACCTGTCTGTGTCAGTCCTGTGATTGACTGGCGAACAGTCCAGGGTGTACCCTGCTTGCCCAATGAAAGCTGGGATAGACTCCAGCCTCCTGAGACCCTGAACAGGATAAGCGGTTCAGAAAATGAATGAATTTTGTGTATTTCTTTATTATCTGCTGAACTGTCTGACAGATGTAATAACTGAAATGTCATTTTTGTAACACCCTTAATGCTCAATATTTACCTTCATAGGAAATGCAACTGGGGCTCTGCTGTTTGAGGGCCAAGCTGACCATCTAATCCCATCAACCTCTCAAGTGCTGGTTTAGAGTGAAATGTTTGTTGTGGCAGGAAGGATGATTGGTCATTCTCTTCTACACGGTGGCTCTCGTCTGCCTGGGTTCAGTCCAGCAGTGCTTCATGTGCTGTTAGGTGATGATCCACAGACGGCTACAATTACCCTTGAAGATGTGGCAGACATGGATGTCAGGGAGACTCTAAAACCTGTAAGTCTATACAGGAGAAATTCATACTTTTGGTGGTACAGTTTTCTTTGTTCTTACCACTTTTTGATTAATGTTAAATGTTAAAGTTCTTTTTCACATCCTGATAGACAACAGAGTTGTGTTTAAGCTTAGTGTTATGTTGAAAAATGTTTACAAGGTAATTTAGCACAAGTATGTAAATGTCCCCAAATCAAAGTATATACCACATTGCTCTGATTTTTGAAATCAAAATTATATTAAGTGTGATGCTTCCAATACACAAGCTAACATTTGCATGTTTGATAATACTTGACTACACTATAGTTCTATCTAATACATCTTAACTTACTATTTGAGAGTGATCTTGCTTTTTCTTGTCTTTCTTCAAAAGCTCTATGAGGATCAAGGCTCAGACAAGAAAGGAGGAGAATGCAGCAAACACAGTACACTCACAGAGGATCAGAGAGCAGCCATAATTGACTTAGCACTGGCATGGGATCTTCCTGTGTTGACAGAAACCAACAAGCACACTAACATTAACAAGAATGGCTGCAAGTGATGACACACCTTTTGTAAAGTTACCACGATCGCTCTGTTTTCTTCCTTAGATCTTTCTTGACCATATCAGATGGCCAGAGGATGCAGAGTTGGGGGATGACACAGATGATGGGTAGCCACTTGATTGCAAACATAGAACAATTGGGTACCTGCATTAATTTGTGAGAACAGGTATGCTGCATTCAAAACCCATCTGCTTTGAAGTGTGCCTTTTAAATAGTTTTTTTTTTATTGATTTTAAGGACAGAGTTGAGCTCTTCTGATGAGATGTAAATAAGGGACTTCAGCTTGCCCACTGTTTAGTGAAATAGTGCAAAGTGTATGCAGGGTGGAGCATAGTGCTGCATTGAATAGTGGCATGTCTTACAAATACAAAGACCACCTTTCTCCCTCCTTCTCCAGGTGCAAGGCACAAGCACCTTATACAACTGACATCAGAAGAGCCATACTATCCCCTAAAGCTGTAGCTTAATTTTTATTGTTCTATTGATTGTCTCAGTTTCCGATCTTATCTGACATATCTGTGTTGTGCTTTGCTTCTGTGTACTTTCAGCATCCCAAGAAAAAATGAAGCAGCTTTTTAAGTTCTAGGTTGGATGGGAAATACCCATGACTGACATGAAGGTGGAGGTTGTCCGAGGACAGCATCCAACTTCATCCACATGCTTCCGCACCCTCAGGTTGCCTGGTCATATCTGCTCTTATGGAGATCTTTTTTTTCAGTTGGAGAGCTGCATCTCAACAAATGACAGTGGTTTTGGACTTTTGTAGGCAAGCTGTGTTAAAGGGTTCATTTGACTCAACAACGACAGGATTCTGAGGTCATTATTAAAAAGTCACGATTTCAGTTGACCTCTTCTGGAGTGTCGTCTCTTCTTTCTAATTTCAAAATTAATGATGATTAATTTTTTTTTACAGTTAAAGAACAATGTGATCCTGTGTTATGTTATGTCAACACTAATCACTTTCACTTGAAATGCTAGGGTTAAATAGCTGCCTGTTACCATTTTCACTGAAATTAACATTCTAGTTATTACAATCAAGACAACCCTAAACAAGGCAGACAAAATCATATCCTCAGTGAAACAAACAAGAACTTTGAAACCTTGTTTTGGCGGAAAAGCACCATTTTCTTTGTTTGACCCTTGTGGACTGTTGGGGTTGAAAACAGCCACTTTGAGTAAAATTTTCTGTTATTTGGGGTGCTGGTTTGGCTGAGTGGTGTAGCGTGAATTGGTGTCAAATAATGACCAGTGGCGTTTTCTCCCGGAGGCCAAGGGAATAGAATAGAAGAAAGAATAGAAATAGAAAAATACTTTATTTATCCCTGAGGGGAAATTCAGGAGTCACCGCAGCATTTAAGAAAACATAAGTAAGAAAGAGTATAGAAAGTGCAAAAATGTCCATAAGAAATTAGATGACGACATCCCGTCCACCACTCGTCCACCACTCTCCAGCCCAGCCAGTCTCCACCTCCACAGGGTCCAGGACTGAGCCTCCCCAGCAGTCTGTTCAGTCTCTGTCTCCTGGATCCTGTCTGCTCACAGCAGGCGAAGCTCCTCCGATGTGTCGCGGCGTCCGATGTCTGCTCCGTCAGCCACGTCCGTGAACAGCATGATGCCGCTGGATTGGCACAGCTAGCTCATCCACCCCCCGGAGCGAGATTCCACGTTCCCAACAACGATGGATGGAAGGACAGGTCCACGTCGTCACCTCCCAGCTCACATCCGAGAACCAGCATTTCGTCCTCACCGCCTCCTCCTCAGCTCGAGGGAAATCATCAAGCCCTACACTAGTTAGCATTGACATGCTACAGGCTGCTAACCAGTGGCGGTTTTTCACGGAGGCCAAGGGAAGCCTGGCTTCCCCAAAAAATATAACAAGAAAGAAAAAAAATAGCCTATAAACAAGCTTAACCACAATGTATTTTATATTGTCATTTCCTTGTCAAAACACTACATTGGCGCACCTCTGCTTTGGCTTAGCGTGAGAAGCAAAACAGCGCCCTCCTGTCAAGCTCTCATTGTGTATTACACTACGTGTCTCATGCCCTCTGCCCTGTCAGTCAGCACGGAGGCCCGCTTCACTTTGCCTCCCTTAGAAAAAAAAACAGCCTGTATTAGCCAATCAGGTTGAAGCAAGGCTCATCGCTTACTGGTTGATGCATCATTAAAAAAGATATGAGGGAGGCCAGATCGAATCTGGCTTCCAGCCAATAACACACCGTTACGAAAAAATAAACACACTGATTCAACTGTGCCGGCGCCAGTGTGAGTGTCAGTGTTAGCCCACACAGAAAGTTCAGCTATGGATGGTGACAAAGATCTTGATTTTTTTGTAAAAAATGACTTCAAAAAACTTCCTTTTGAGGTTCAACTAAAGGTCAAGCGGGACGGTAGGCCGACTCCAATGCTCCACTTAACGAAGGGCAGAGCCGATGGAAAAGTCCGCTCTTTTTGTGAAGCTAACTATGCTAGAAACGAGTGGCTAACAGGGAGTGCCAGGCTTAACCAGCTTTTCTGCTGGCCATGTCTGCTGTTTGACAGATCAGGCTCCTTGAACAACCCCTGGAGCACCACAGGATTCGTGGATCTGGCCAACCTCGCGAGGGCCATGGAGAGGCATTCAAAGTCCAGAGGCCGTATAACATCTGAGCTCAAACTTAAACTTTTCGGACGAGTACGGATTGATGAAGCACTGGATCAAGCGGCTGCAATAAGCGTAACGAGGCACAACCAACAGGTGGAGAAAAACCGTGCCATTTTGAAGAGGTTGATTGCTGCTGTATTATATCTCGGAGGCCAGGAGCAGGCATTCCGGGGCCACAGTGAATCGACCAGCAGCTCCGGCAACAGGGGAAACTTCATGGAGCTTGTGCAGACTTTTGCTGAATTTGACACCACCATGGCGGAGCATTTATCATCAGCAACCGCATTTACCGGCACATCAAAGACAATTCAGAATGACATCATCGAAAGCACTGCTCATGTCATCCAGGAAGAAATTGATAAAGAAATAAATGCTGCTCCATTCATAGCCATTGAGGTGGATGATACCACTGACATATCGTGCAGGTGCCAGCTGACAGTCATAGTCCGCTATGTAAACGAGAGCGGCATCATATGTGAGAGGTTTCTTGGTTTCCATGATATTAGTCTGGAGAGAGATGCTGAAACCATTGCTGCAGTGGTGATGAAAACAATTGGCAGCTACAATCCCGAGACAAAGCTGATTTGTCAAACTTATGATGGCGCCAGCTGTATGAGTGGCCAGAGAGGAGGCGTTCAGGCGCTCGTAAAAGTAAAATGTCGGCACGCATTGTTTGTTCATTGCTATGCACACAAACTTAATTTAGTTTTGGCTCAGGGGACAAGCAATATTCGGGAATCAAGACTGTTTTTTGCTTCTCTCGACTCCTTCCACAACTTCTTCAGCCGCTCACCTAAGCGCACAGCACTGCTCAAAGAAGTGGACAGCATCCGCGTGCCCGGCGGCAGCACCACTCGGTGGAACTTTAAAAGCCGCGCAGTGCACGCAGTGCATGAGGGCCGAGGATCACTGATCACTGCATTGGATCGGATCACAGCTGAACCTGGTTGGGACAAGGATGCAATAGCACAGAGCTCGGCATTGAGACAGAAGCTGGATGACTTTGATTTCATGTTCATGCTTGGGGTTTTCAAGACGATTTTTGGTCTGACTGAGCCCCTTTTCCAGGTGCTTCAGAGCAGAGCGTTGGCCATTAGAAACTGTGAGGAAAGAGTCAATGGCACTTTGACTGCTTTAAAAGCAACCCGGAGCACCGAAACCTTCAATCAGCTGTACGAGGAGACAGTACAGGCTGTTGGGATGCCAAACCAGCTGCGACGCAAGCAGCGCTGCCGGGCCTGGGCAGATTTTGAGCTGGGAGTCACTCCGGATGGGGAACATGAGGACACAGGGCCTGTGGATGCCTACCGACGCCTCTTTTTCCAGCTGCTTGATGGTATTGTGCAGCACATGACACACAGGTTTGAGGACATGAAGTGTCTAAGTTTTTTTTGTGTCCTGGATAATGCGTCATTTAAGACGTATTCCCAGCCTGCAGGATTCCCGGGGGTTGAGATCTCTCAGTTGGTTAAAACCTACCCAGTTTTTGATGAACTGAGACTGAGAAATGAGCTGCAAGTCATCTATGCAGATACCCTCTTTCACAAGCCACCAGCTGAGCTCCTGAAGATGCTCATTAAAGATGAACTGACCTCTGCCTTGCCCGAAGTTTGCAAACTACTGAGGCTGATGCTCACCATACCTGTGTCAAGCACGTCTGCAGAGAGGTCCTTTTCCTGCTTGAAAAGGATCAAAACCTACTTGAGAAACAGCTGTGGACAAGACAGACTGGGACATTTGGCCAAAATCTCCATGGAGTCTTCTGTCACACAAGACCTCAAGTCCCGCGGGGAGCTATATGACAGAATCACTACTCGGTTTGCCACGATGAAGGATAGAAGAATGCCATTGCTCTTCAAGTAGCGGTGAGTTACATTAAAAAAATGTATGCATCTTGTGACAAATGGGCTGCCATGCCCCTGTACCTGTCCAGCTTCAGCACCGTGGACAGCACCATGGCCCGCCGTGGCCTTTTTGATGACAGAGTTGTCACATTTTTTCTTATGCATAATGTACCGTATTTTCCGCACTACAAGGCGCTTCGGAAATAGGACGCACCTTCGATGACTGGCCTATTTGACAACTGTTTTCATATATTGGGCGCACCGCATTATAGGGCGCATAGATTAGAAGCTATAGTAGTGGCTGGGGTTGCGTTATGCATACACTAGATGGAGCTGCGCTAAAGGGAATGTCAACAAAACAGTCAATAAGTCAGTCAAACTCAGGCTACATCCACACGAAGCCGCACATTTTCCTGTCCAACTATTTTCTGTGCCGTTTTCAAGAAAAGTGCGCTGTAAAGACGAAGTCGTTTCTGCCGCCAACAAAAGCCGTTTCCAGAGATCAGTTCGGTTCAGGTATTCTCCAGAACGTCCGCCCCCGCAGGCTTACTGTCTCTCACACATGCTGTCCTCTTTTTTTTCACTGGAATGAATGAGAAGTGGGTAGAATAAAAGTACTGTAACAGTAGGCTACATTGTTTGCATGGAAATAACAGGTGAATACTGAATTAAATTCGTTGTCCAAGCTGGCTTCCTCGGTAATTTTTATCACGGGCCGCCACTGCTGCTAACAGCTAATTGCGCATGTAAACAATGCAGCCATGGTTACATGTAGGATCTCCAGACAAACACAGGAGAAAAGTAGTAAAAAATACCGCCGAAGCCACAAAAAGTTTGGTGTCCGTGACCGACAATGAACCATACAAAGTGATGATCCACTCCAAATACAAAGATGACGAAAAAGAGACGAAAAAATTACAAGAAACGGACAAAGACGAGAGAGCTGCTGCAACAGGCAGCTACTCGGGTAGCGCCTAGCAACCGTAAAAGCCATGGGAAGCCATGCTTCATCACTTTTTTCAGACTGTAGCTGTGTTTTAATGAAAATACTCCTTTATAACAGTTTCGATAATTCTTCTGTGTTTCGTCACTGTCATCTCCTCCTTATTTCTCTCCTCTACTTATTGAGCATTTTACAATGTGTAAAACAGCGCCCTCCTAAATGTTATGCTGTGAATAAGTGGTGAAAATATGATACTGCACACTGTTGCCTGCAAGGAAGCCAAGCAGAGTTGGCGTCCCTTGGTGAAAAAAAATAAATAAATAACCAATTAGATGAGGCTGCGGTCACTACTCACCTGTGATTGGCCAAGACCGTGTCAAGGGAAGCCACCCTGTCTTTGGCCTCAAACCAATCAAATGACAGAATCATCATCATCATCATCAAGCCACTGAATGAAATCAGCGAGGTTAGCACATTAGCAGTGTGCATGAAGCGGCCGGTTGTGCGTTTGAGTGGGCGGTTGAGTAAATTAATAATACATTTAAGCTAAGTCAAGAGGACAATGTACGCGTGTGAATGAGTGACTGAGGGTGGGGGAGTGAAAGGTGTGTGTCGGTGTTCAAAGTAAGTAAAATGAGCGCTCTCTGGGTGCTCTAACAGGTCATTCCATTACATGAAAAAGCGATATACAAGCTGCAACAAAGTATTTTATGTACCCCACTCCCTAAAAATCATACAGATTAGAGGCTTTGTCTCACTTGGCTTCCTCAAAAAAAAAAAATCCCCACACCACGCCACTGATAATGACTAATTAATTATTAACAGCATTCCACTGGAGCGAAAGTATAGCTAACTTTCAAAAGACATCTAAACTTACAATATGTGAGTTTAAATTTAAGTCGGGGCACCACCCAGTTTTGGAGAAAACAGGGAAACTCTAGAAAGGTTTACTGTAAGAATTTGTCATTTAATAATTCATAGAATTATTAATTATCAAGTCTCAATAACAAAAGGACGCTACATCAATTGTGAATTCTTTTGAACGGTGTACAGACGTCGTTAATTTCAACCACACAAAGACAGAAACCAATTTCTTTATATATGAAAAGTTTATTTATTAACTAAAAGAAGAAATATGTGCATGAATAAATGAACAGGTAAAAGATATAAAAGGATAAATACATTGATGAATGGAAAGTGAAACTGATCATAAATAATGGAATAAATGGAATAAAAGGACATAAACCAACCCACATAAATCTCACTAACCCACCCAAGATCTCTGGGGCATTGACCACGATATACCAATAAATGCAAGATAGTCTTACGCAAGTTCTGAGGCCGATTGTGAGAGCGGAGGCGGCGACAGAGGTGACTGGGTCCCGCTGCAGATGTCTGCGGATGTCCGTTGAGGGGTGATGGACAGGCTAGAGGCCTACTGCAGGTCATCTGAGCGTCACGGAGGTGATGTCCAATGAGTTGAGTCCGTAGAGTCGATTCTAACAACGACAGTAGCGGCTGGAACAGCGGCGATGATGCCGGGCGTCGGGTTGAAACTTTGGCAGAGAACCACTGCAGGGAAAGCAGTGAGCAGCGCTCGTCTCCTGACGTCAGCACATGAGGTAGAGACCCAGGCACCAATAGATGACGCAGTCGGGCTGAGGTGACTCAGTCTCAGCCTGGAGAGTCTGGAGCAGGTGCTGAGTTGTGTACGTGTGAAGATTCAGGTGCAGAAGGAGAAGAGCCTTCTGGATGAAGGATGAAGAAAGAGCCTTCGCGAAGAAGGAGGAAGGAAGAGAGCCTTCGTGTAGAAGGATGAAGAGAGAGAGCCTTCGTGTAGAAGGATGAAGAGAGAGAGCCTTCAGGAGGAAGGATTAAAAGAGAGAGCCGAGCCTTCGCGAAGAAGGATGAAGAGAAAGAGCCAATGTTCTTGTCCTGGAGTGGAGTTTTACTCAGCTTTTCCCGCCGAGTCAGTAAGGTCACTTAATGCTGACGCCCCTCCACGTCTCATCTTTCTGCACGTGGATCAGATTGTCCCAGAGATTATTAACTAACTATAACTTTAAACTGTAAAGAGATTCCCACATGTAATAGTCAAAATCACATTTCTTATGATTTAAGCTTCACATCAAGACTAAACATGACAGGTTTTCCTCTTTAAGAACCCAATAAAATAAAAATCAAGATGTTACAATGGGATATGTTTCCAAGACAGCAGTTTTCACACACACACATTATCAATGATTTTCATTACACAGTACATGTTTGCAAAGGTGAAGATGTACATGTAAGTCTTTGTGTAAAAACATTATTTTTGTGCTGTTCTCAACTGTGTTAATCAAAGAGTCTTTGTTTTTAGGAGAAGGAGGGAAGCAGATCTTCCCCTTGGCATTCCTTCTCTCTTGTTCCCAGAGAGAAAGGTCGAGGGTCACAAAATACGAGATGGAGGCTGGGAGGTCTCTCCAAGAGCAGGATGTCTGTACAGTTTCACATGTCCGTCAGGTGTCAACGAAAAGTCTTTGAATTGACAGCGATGTCTTAATGTTTTACAGTCTTGCAAACATCAGAGAAGGGATGAGGCAGACTTCGGGAGAAAACCACTTTAGCGCAGAGGTCTGTTTTTTCAAAACTTGCTGTATTACCTCTCCTTCCTTGGGGGGGGGGTTTAATTTGGAGACCAGGTCAGAGCTGCGAAACCAGGTCCCAGCCTGACCTACGTTACAGTGGTTAGCAACCAGGCACTTACAAACTTCTGCTAGTCCAGGTTCAAATCCTGCCTGTGACCAGTTTGCAGAGTGTCTTCCCCTACTCTCTCACCCCCTTTAACAAGCCTATCCACTGTCTCTCTCCTATCAATAAAGGCACAGAATGCCCAAAAAATACATTAAAAATAATCTCAGTTATTTGACCATAACTTTTCTTGTATTGCAGCAACTTGAATACATTTTGGGCAGAAAGCTTAATTTACATAATTTATGCAAATACGATTTCAAATTCTTCAAAATGTAAAAAGATCACTGTGGACAAATTTACCGTATACTCGTACTGTTATGGATGTTTTCAGCCACTATACTTTTAACTGCTCTAAAACATATCAAATCGATTTTTTTCTTTACTTTATCTTCACTTATATATCTTAATTCTCTTCTGCCCTGCTCAGAACTACCAAGCATTGGAAAATGAATAATAAATTTAACCTTTTAATGGCCATTTGAAGAAATATTGCACAGATTATGGGAAGGGTAGCATCGAATGACCTATTTTTCAATTAAAAAAAAACATGACCAGAGACAATTTTTTTTTTTTACGTGGCATTATAGTCTTAGATATGTCAAAGGTTAGAAGTATCATTGATTTTTAATCATCTTTCATTTAATTTGTAATATCATTTTTTTTTTCAAGAAGTTAGGCATGTACTGTGATGGCTGTTTTCAAGTCACTATACTTTTAATTGCTCTAAAAACATATCAGATCAATTTTTTTTCTACTTTTTTTTTTCTTTCTCTGATCTCTTAATCCATTTCTGCTTTTTTCAAAATCACCAAGCATTGAAAAACAAAAAAAAAACAAAAAAAACAAAAAAAAAACCATTTAACCTGTTAATGGCCATTAAAAGAAATATTGGATGGATTATGGGAAGGGTGCAGCATCAAATGACATATTTTTCAATATGAAATATGATCAGAGACAGAATTTTTTTTTACATGGCATTATAGTCTTCAATATGTCAAAGATTAGTAGCGTCATTGATTTTTAACCCTCTATTACATCAATTATTTCTTAAAAATGGTAGAAAATGTTTTGAATGCTTTTATTACTTAAAATGGCCTAAATACAGATAAATGAAAAAACTACTTTTACTTACTTTTAACTGCTCTAAAAACACATCAGATCAATATTTTTTCTACTTTTTTGCTTAAATTTCCATTCCAACACTGCCCTGCAAGCATTTAACAAAAAAAAAAAAAGTAACCCTTTGAGGGCAGTTTCAAGAAATAAGATCTCTTATCATGGATAAAACATGAATCAACTGATCTTCAAATGATTTAAAGCATATATAAGTAGGTTTTACATTCTGGATTTGACAAGTACATAAGGAAAAATGAGGCTTTTGTCATTCAATAGTCAATGTCTTTCTTGAGAATCCATCAATCCCTCCAAAAAGTACTATATTGTACTTTAAATAAGAGGGGACAAAAAGGCATTATCATCTATTACTGTTTTTCACATTGTTGGAAAATCTATCAAGAGGTGAGGAGTTAAAAATCATGATTACCTTATGAGTTTGTGGTTTGTGTCAATGTGCATCAATGATCTGGGGCCTGGGACAGAGTATGCTCTCTGCACAGCACACCGCAACTCTGACATTCTCAATACTACATTCTGCAGTGTCAACCCTGTGCATTGTTGCACGGACCCTCTGCCACTGCACTCTGTGCCCCTGTGCCCGCAGCAGTCCCAGCATCATGCTATATCCTGCATGTGGGTTAGTAGAGTGGAGGGCTGACACCAGGTTGTCAAGTTCAACGTCAGTAAGCTCACTATACAGAGCCCTTACAGACAACCCCCAATCATTCATACGCCTGCGCAGAGTCCGCTGAGAAACCCTGACAAGCTTTGCAATGCACTGAACTGACAGGCCCATGTTGAGAAGCTGAGTTACATACCGGTCGTCGTCATTGAGCACAACTCTGGGGCACCCCCCAGTTTGCCTCTCCAGGACAACAGTTGCACAGGTCTCCTTGTTATTCTGACCAGTCACTAGGTGATGCAAAGCTGTAAGTGCATGATTAACAGCTCGTGCGGTGTCAAGCTGGCTTGACAATGCACTGAATAAAATTAACTCTTGATAGTCTAGGGCCCTCCTCACAGGAGGGCGGCCCCGTATCATCTTGGAGTCGGCATCAAAACATGTATCACTGTTTACACATCGTATTGTGCATAGGCTTGTGCATTTACATAACGCAAAACTGTCGTCGGGTTGCCCGTCTGGTTCTGCTCCGAGGCGGATTCCACGTCAACAAGTGCTCATGCACGCGTAACATGCTGCGTCTCTGCATGAGCACTTGTTGTTGTTGCCATAGCTGGTGTTGTTCATGCTCTCTGAGAAAATGTTGATATAATAGTGGAAGCAATATTTGTAGCTGCTGGAACAATATCAGGGGCCTGTACTACGAAGCTGGATTAAGTCATCCAGGATAACTCTGTGACAACTCGCTGAACTTCACCGGATCTCCGTTATCCAGATCTGCTGTACTACAAAGCTCGTTATCAACTCAATAAGTAAATCTGGCTGGGAGCTGTGCGCGCACACATTAAATGGGCGTGGTTAGCGGCCCCAGAGCATTTTCCACAATGGAGAAGAGAGCAGCCTACTTTAAGGCTGAGGAGCAGCTAATAATCCTGCAAAAAATACGAGGAGTACTGCAGTATTATCCAGGCTGGAGGGATTGCTGCAAAAAATCACCGACTCTGTGATTGCGTAAATTTCCAAAATGCTGATATTAATAGACCTATCTCATCACGTGACGACACGGGCAGTTAGGTCCTTATTCATTAATGTTGTCAGTCAGTGTGTGTGTGATCAGCATCATATCCGACCTCATAATTAGAAAGAGTCAACTTTCCTACAAATTCCAAGGAAAACGCTCATTATAGGCAATTTGTATTGCAGATGCAATAGCAGTGGGGGAAAAAATGACGTGGGAGCCCATAAAAAATAGATATAAAAGCATCCTTCCAAGTGGTCAGTATGAATTTCCTGAATTTCTCTTTGGTATTTTTCATTTAGTTTCATGTCATGAAAGATTCCATTTGCACACACTTCTACTTTTCCCTGACAATGTCTCAGTTATGATAATCAGTAAGATATCGTTTGCTCACAGCCCATAAGAAAAAATGGTGGGCCAAAAAGACAGGGGGCGGTCCCGCACCGGAGGACTTCACTCCAGCTGAGCAAATTGGTGACTGAGTGGTCTTTCATGCCCGCCCGAGAGAACCAATTGGTCAGCGGGCGGTCTGTCACACCCTGTGAGCTCTTATCCTGGAACTTAACCTGCTCTGGACCAGGGCTGTTTCCCAAAGCCCAGGTACCTTGCCTTGCCTTGCCTTGGTAGGCGGTGCCTCCGAAGCCACTTCCTTCCAATCCAAGGCAAGTATCCTGCCTGTGCTCAAAAGGAGATGCTAATGGAACAGCCTACAAAGGCATATTGTGGGAGGAGCTCAGACGGCTTCAAATATTGTCATAACTTGCCACTTTTCTACACTTTCTGCTTTTTTATTGTCACATCATTGACACTCTGCAGGTGCAGCTTCTCAGTAATTATAGTTATGTGAGTGACACACAAAAGAGTTAAGTGGTGGACATGGTATAAGTTGTTATTTTCAGAGGTGTATTTTGTTACTTACATTTAATTTGGAATTTACCACGCGCCTCCGCTGGTGCGTCTTTTCCTTCCATTTTTTTTTTCCTTTTTTGTAGATTCACGCGTTGCATGTTGGGTATTTATAGCCATGGCAAGGCAGCGAAGGATAAACCTGTGTATCCTTGGTCAATTAGCCACATGCTAACCAAACGGAGGACATATGCCTCCGGAGGACATGAACATTGGAACAGCACTTGGGCAGCGACTGATGATGTGGATGCCTGCCCACGCCCACCCCACGCCCACATCAGACCAAGGCAAGGCAAGGTACCTTGGCTTTGGGAAACAGCCCAGGTTTGGCGTTCAGCATCAGTTACCGGGGCAACGTGTCTGGATAATCCACAGTCATAGTACGGAAAACCCGAAACTTATCCTGGAAGTTGTCTCTCTAAGAGCTATTCCAGCTTCGTAGTACAGGCTCCAGAATCAGTCCGCCTGTCGCCATCGTTGTTGTTGTTGTGTGTGACATCGTGGGTTGGGGGGCGGGGAGTAGGAGGGGTACTATGAGGTCACCGTCTTTTCCGGACTTATCGGTTTATACCAAGTACAGCATGAAGACGAATACACAGATATGCACCTGTAGACCCGTTTTCAAAAAAGATGCGGAGTCATGGACAAATACGGGTCTCTGTGTGTCAATATCACTGGATCGATACTTTATTTTACCGGAGTCATAGAAATTCGTACTCACATAGGTCCAGTGGGGCTCGGTCAAGGAGACTTGAAAGTATTGTGGACAGCCTGTCCAGTAAGTGATTCAAGAGCATGTCCTAAAAGAGAAAGAGACAGGGAAGGGGTTGCAATAGTACATACAATAGTACGATAGTACAATAGTACATAAATAGTATGTACAATATGTGAGGAAACCATGAAACAAAACATTTTATAGTATTTTGTTTTAATATTACTGTTGCATAGATGTGTATGTTGCCTTTTACTGCTGTTTTTATTCAGGGCTATGCTCACTTAAGTGTTAAGAACTTGAGCACAGAAATACAAACACAAATGCAAGACACAAAACAGTGGGCAAAAAAGAGTATAATCAGAGTCCAGGCAGAGTTCGCTACACAAAGAGCCTTCTTTACGCCTCCTCACCTGCACCCGCTCCCGTGACCACATCACCCCCGTCCTCCAACATCTCCATTGGCTTCCTGTCACCTTCCGCATACAGTTTAAAATTCTCCTCCTCGCCCATAAAGCCCTCCACCACAGGTCCCCTCCTACCTCACTGACCTCCTCCACCACCACATTCCCTCCCATAACCTCCGTTCCTCACACACCAACCTCATGTCTCCCCCTCACAGAACCAAGCCCCGAACCTGGGGAGACGGAGCATTTTCCATAGCTGCCCCCACTCCCTTGAACTCTCTCCCCACGCAAATCCAAAACTGCTCCGACTTCTCTTTATTTTAAATCTCTGTTAAAAAATCACCATTTTAGATTAGCTTTTAACTTGTGATTGTACTGTTTTTTTTGTTTTGTTTTGTTTTGTTTTGTTTTGTTCTGTTTGACTTCTGTTTGACTTCTGTTCATTGCTTGTATTGATTTTAACAGTTGTTAAGTGTCTTTGAGTTCCTGAAGAGCGCTATATAAATAAAATTTATTATTATTATTATTATTATTATTATTACAAAAGGCGGTCCAAAACAGGCAGAAGAAACAGGCAGACATGGGGCTAAAAGTAAGGTCAAAAAAGGCAGGCAAGGATCAGAACACTGCAAAACTCGAGGTGCGTTTCAAAGCAATAAAGTTCCATCCTTCCTTCCTCCATTTGCGTCGTTCAATTGCATCTTAGTCCCTCCCACCAGAGATGCACTGAGAGAGGCGAGGATATGAAGAGAGGAGCGAAGATGGAGGAGATTCGTTTTTAGAGCAATGGGACATCCTCTCCTCCAGAGCGTCACATGAAGCAACGTGTTTCATTGATGATGGCATCAGCTGATCACCTCTGGATCATCCGTCGTTCAGCTCTAACAGCTGTTTGTGTGTCTGCACATGTGTGCTGTAACAACTCTGATAAAACATAAACAGTAACAGAGCTTTGTCTGTTCCTGAAACCAGTTTAAGAAACACATTGCCATGAAAAAAACCTGCTCTCTGTTTATTCTGTGTGCAGTTAAGAAGCTCGAGGATCACTTTACCGGTAAAATGTGTAATTGTTAGATTTGTGAATTATTTATCCTTTACCTAGATCACATCTGATCGTGAACTCTGAAACGTATTAATAAAACCAAGTTTATTGTGTCGCAGGAAGATGTTATTTACTAAATTTTAGTATTCAGTATTAATCATCCGTCATGTTGATTCAATGATGGTTGTGTTCAGTATTTTGTGCTTTAAACTTACAACATTTTATTACCAGCTTTATGATCAGTTTCGGAACGATCCTCAGTGCCTGTTTTCAGCTCTTTTTTTTTCCTCATCAAACTCTGTTGTGTTTGTGAAGTTTCATGTAGAGAAGTCTGAACTGCTGCAGCGTTCAATCAGAGAGTGATATTCCATATGGGGGCATGTTTGTCACTGAAAAGACTTCCGCAAAGCCAGCTCTCCTGTTTTCTCGATGATGGCTCCTCCAATAAGTCTCCTCCCTCCTCTCCCCTCCGCTTTGGGGCAGCCTTAAAAATGGCGACTCAAAGTACTTCCGGTGCCTCAGAGGAGAGAAGAGAGAGGCGGCATGAAATTATCGCTGAGACGCACCCTGACTGCGACTGTGAGTGAAGGCTGGGATAAAGACTGTAAAGTACAACAAACTGGCAACAAGACAGTGAGACGCATAAGACACACAAGAGGTAATGAGGGTGATGCATACCCAGCCATCAATATGTCTTAGGACGTCTTAAGATGTCTTGATAACGAGATCAAGACGTCTCAAGACATGTTTGTATGTCAAGACGTCTTAAGGCATCTTAAGACAAAACTTTGAAGACGTCTTAAGACATGTCAGAGCAGAACATGAGATGCACCTGGACCAATTTGTGTCTTGAAGACACTGAGTGTCTCAAGATGTCTTAAGACATGAGACATTGAGTGTCTTAAGACATCTTGAGACACTCAGTGTCTTCAAGACATTGAATGTCTTAAGATGTCTGAAGACACTCAGTGTCTTCAAGACATTGAATGTCTTAAGACATGCTTCCTTTGTCTTGAAGGCATTCACATCTTAAGATTGCTTAAGACATGGTATGTAGTGTGGACCAATTATAGACACTTTTAAAGTGTTGGTTTTAACTCCCTAGGAGTTGAATCAACACTTCTGAATTTGCTGTGCAGGATCTTCAGACATTTCCGCAGTTGATGAACGTCTCTGCTGCATATTTTACTTCAACAAAAACACAAATAAATGGACTCCCACCGAAAAAATCTGATATCGGTCTGCATTCACGCTTTATTTAGAGAATTTTCAGCGTGTTACGGTCACGCAAAAACACAGCTAAATAGGGCTCTAGTTGTCACCGTGTCTCTTCATCCTGGCAGACTACCTGCATTTGTTTATTTCTGGCACGCTGCACGCGGACTGATACACTAAGCGGCGAGCATCTCGTAGCCAGCTGTGGCTCTGCAGCTGAGGTAGCGCCGTTTTACAACATGATGAGAACTAGTGCCTTATTTAGCGGTGTTTTTGTGTGAAAGTAATGCGCTGAAAATTCCCTAAATAAAGCGTGAATGCAGACCGAGAGATTTTTTCGGTGTGAGTCTGTTTATTTGTGTTTTTGTTGAAGTAAAATATGGCCCCGTCTGAATGCATAGGAAACCGGCTGACGAGCAGGGAGGGGGTGTTTGGTGCGAGTGCTCTGGGCTTCTG
This sequence comes from Halichoeres trimaculatus, assembly GCF_033239565.1. Classification (NCBI taxonomy): domain Eukaryota; kingdom Metazoa; phylum Chordata; class Actinopteri; order Labriformes; family Labridae; genus Halichoeres; species Halichoeres trimaculatus. Next base: position 971,826 of record NW_027437203.1, read on the forward strand.
CTGCACAAAAACACTGCTGTAGGGGTAATTTCTGCCCTAAACCTTGTGATAGGACCCAACTTGTTCCATTCCAGAGTATCACTCTAAATGTGTTTTATGATTCATTATGCGACTGATCACTGTCGGCCTGTCTTCAAAAATGTATTCATTCATTTAATTCATTCAACACAGTGCTTTTTTATCAGTGCATCCAGCACACTGATATGCTCTGTGTTGTGATCAATGCCACATTTGTGCTCTCTACTTGCTCCAAAAAGCTTTCAAAATTAAACATCAAACTCCTGAGGTACCCACAAAAAGCTGACAGAACCCTAAAGAACCCTAACCCTAAAGATATCTTCAGTATCTTAAATCATAAATTGAATCATGTCGTGGTGTTTTTTTTTTGCTCTACAAAGACTTCTATGCATTAAACTGTAATGTTCTCTTTGTTGTGCTAAGTATTTAACACATTATCCCTTTTAAGCTCATATCACATAGCTTTAAGTAATACTTTTTGAATGAGTTGTTGCTGTTGAGTTGATGTGCTAGTTCACTCTGTAGAGTAGAAACTCAGCTATGGCTTCTAAAAACATAAAGGGGTTGTTGCTTTTTGGTGAGAAACTTACTAATCAACGCTCACAATATTTTCATTTGCTTCACAATACAATATTAGCAAGTTGTACTGTCTTTAAGGTACTTGGAACTAAAACGTGAATAGAAAACAAACCTTTACATTGTGACCACAAGATGGCAGCATGTGACTACAAGAGAAATCACTGCAAAAAATGTCATCCTCGTATTCAGGCTGAACAATATTGAATTAAAGATACAACACCCACCAAACCCAATTTATGAAATTAACGGTACAGGTGTGATTTTGGTATGTCTTGTTTGATGTGCGCGCTGCACAGGATCTCATGTGTTCACCTCTACTTTATTGTTTGAACGGTGGCACAGCAGCAGCGTTTGGTTTTCTCTTCAAGCCCCTCAAACCTTTTCTGTGCATTTTCTGATTGATGGGAGTTCCCAACTAGATCATCAATTTTTCCCTGCCTTGCATTTTTGTTAATCTAATCTCTAACGCTGTGATAACTTAAATCACTGACAGTATTACACACAGGAATTTACGAAAAGTGACGATTAATTCATTTCAAAATACAAACAGAAAACTAAACTATACCAAAAAGTATTGGGTGTATGAAATCAGTAATGTCAGTGGTGTACATGTGGGTGTGTGTGAAGGCATTAGAGTGTATGCGGTGTTGAAGAGTGCGTTAACAAAATCCAAACTAAAACAACGGGTAACTCCAGCTCCTGGCCTAGGCAGAACAGAAGAGAAAAAGGAAGGGGGGAAGAGCAAGAAATGCCCCCTTTTATGCTGGGTAGAGCAATGAGCCCAGGTGCTCCAAATCACCCCAGCACCTTGAAAGACACAGTAACAACTGTTAGTCAAAGACGACCAGTAGGGGTCATCACAGTTATCTTATCTTATCTTATCTTATCTTATCTTATCTTATCTTATCTTCAGGGACCATGAGTATTTTTCTTGAAAAAAGTGTGGGTTTTTTATTTGACCCAAAAGGATAATGATAATCGCTGAAATTAACCTAGTGTGGCAGATTGCACTGCCAATCACTTATTTTAGACAACACAAGGCATAATCACCCAGAGAATTACTTTCAGATGATCTGCAGCATGAAAAGGAGACACACATTCCTCAGCTTAATAAACGGAACACTATTGACAATTGCCCTCATCTTGGTCCATCATAAAGGAGCACTTTTTTTTTTTTTGAATGATCATTGCTGCTTTTGCCAGATTCTTCCATTTACATTTTGAGTCCAGAAAAGAAGCAACAAATCCAATATAAAAGTCAGTTAAGTTCGGGGGTAGTGTTTTACTCTGTGCTCCACTAGAGGGCAACGATACTTCAGTGTTCAATGTCTATTGCTCTGTCATCTCTGTCAGTCTACTCTGTGTTGGAATAAATATCACTCTTCTTTTAAGGATTATTTATCCCCTAAAATGCCCCAGCTTTTAAATCTCACCCCTACAGAAAGCTTTATCATTTATTTTGTTATGCATAAGCTAACCAGGAGGAGCCTACATCAAGTCCCATCTGATGCTTACGATAAAGTGCTTGGTTAGTTGCATTAGGTGTGCTTGGGACAACACCTGACTTTCCTATGTGTCCTCTTAGATGCAGTTCTATTCATGGAGTTGAATTATTAGAAAAGAGAACAGCTATTACAAATTGAATTTGGTTTTGCAATTGGGTATTTAATTATTAGTTATGTTGAATTATAATATATATATATGTAATGTAAATAGAAACATTAAGTATTACTTACGTATCTAGTTCAAACTATTTATAGATGTGGGCAGCTATGAGCCAGAGCAAATGTGCCCAAACTTACTTTTGAAAAAGGACAAGGTCAGGCAGCTTTTGCTGATGTATTGTTTCACCCTGAAAGTATAATCTGAATGCTTTGTGTGAACTCTTTCTTTGAGTGATTTCTGTAAAATCAGTCCCTCAGTGAACTCAAACCTCCTTGTTCCATCTCACAGACTAATGACATCAAAGCTCACCTGTCCCTCAGGTGTCTCTGATCCCAGATGATCAGTGGTCAGTTTTCTGCAGTATTACGTGATTGCTTATACATCGGTAAACTCTGCTTCTGAACCAGGAACACATTTTCCATTAGGGGGCAATATGAGCAATACAAATCAGGATGTTTTTATGTCATGATCAGGATCTGGATTTGATCAGGATTGATTTTCATGTTCATACTATTCCGACCTCAAACAAGACTTCTAGACCAAAATACAGGTACATCTCAAAAAATTAGAATATCTTGAAAAAGTTAAATACATTTCATCACTCATTTCAGAATGTGTAACCCATACAGTATACAGATTTATTACAGATAGCGTGAAACATTTCAAACATTTATTGCTTGAAATTTTGGTAATTGTGGCTTATAGATAATGAAAACTTAAAGTCAATCAATCAATCAATCTTTATTTATATAGCGCCAAATCATAACAAATGTTATTTCAAGACACTTAACAAAAGTGTCTCAGGATATTAGAATATTACTTAAGATTAATAAAAAAAGATATTTTAAACAAAATGTCAGGCTACTGAAAAGTATGTTCATTTCCATGCACTCAGTACTTGGTTGGGCCTCCTTTTGCATGAATTACCGCATCAATGCGGCGTGGGAGCAATTAGTGTGTGGCACTGCTCAGGTGTAATGGAAGCCCAAGTTGCTTTGATAGCAGCCTTCAGGTCATCTGCATTGTTGAGTCTGGTGTCTCTCATCTTCCTCTTGACAATAATTGAGTTTGCTGGCCAATCAAGCACAGTAACACCATGGTCCAACCAGCTTTTGGTACCTTTGGCAGAGTGGGCAGGTGCCAAATCCTGCTGGAAAATGAAATCGGCATCTCCATAAAGCTGGTCAGCAAAAGGAAGCATGAAGTGCTCTAAAATTTCCTGGTAGATGGCTGTGCTGTCACTTCAGAAAACACAGTGGACCAACACCAGCAGATGACATGGCTCTGCAAATCATCTCTAACTGTGGAAACTTCACACTGGACTTCACAACATGGATTCTGTGCATCTCCACTCCTTCTCCAGACCCTGGGACCTTGATTTCCAAATGAAATGGGAAATTTGCTTACATCTGAAAAGAGGGCTTTGGACCACTGAGCAACAGTCCAGCCCTTTTTCTCCTAAGCCCAGGTAAGATGCTTCAGACGTCTCTGATTCTTTCCACTAAAAACAGCCTTGAGACCTACTTATGGGCCTCCATCAACAGGTTCAGAACCACCGCACTTGTAGATTGAATTTGAAGCTCGATCCTTCAAACATTGCTCTTTTATCATGAAGAATATGAGACCCGGGTAACCTCAGGATGAAGTAATCATTTTGAAAACAGTCAGTCAGTGAAACAGAGGATCAGAGCTGGGAGTGGCTTGACACGAAGAATACAACATTTGAAGCCCATTTCTAAAATTTGTCTGTGTGAAGTGGCTCTTGATGCACTCAGGATACCTTTGCATGTGTTTTGAGTTAATTAGTTGATTAGGGTGTGACACCATGACTTTACAGGAGAACTTTTTCACAATATTCTAATGTTCTAAGACACTGCAATTTTGGTTTTCATTATCTATAAGACACAACTATCAAAATTTCAAGGAATAAATGTTTGAAATTTTTTACTGTATCTGTAATGAATCTATGTAATATATGGGCTTCACATTCTGAAATAAGTGATAGAAAATATTGAACTTTTTCATGATATTTTATTTTTTTGAGATGTACCTGTATTTCTGATTTCTTCATTCTGAACATTTTTTTTCTGCCCCATTTCTAACTTTAATCTGCTTGTGTTTTCTGATGTGTTTTTTTGAAGTCTCACATTTTCACATCCCGATGAATCCAAATTTTTAAAGACATCAGCTGAAGAGTTGTTGAGTTCTGCTGAATGTACAGAGCTTTAGCTTCAGACCAGCAGCCTTTGCACATTCCAGATGGAGTTTAGTGAGATCTTACAGATAGACTTTGGTTTGGTTTGTGACTCTGACATAAAATGTAAATGTAAACATGATTTAAAACATGATTGGTAGCAGTGACATAATTAATACATTGCAAGATGAAATGGAATTTCAAGCCTGACTTTGGACATGCCTGAGTAGAGGGCAAAAAAAGACACTTCATCCAACAAAAGCATTCCTTTAACAGAGTTATTCTAAAACATCAAGAAATGAGTGCTGTGCATAGATGTTACTTTGATTACTTTTGAGTTGGTAATTGTAAACTCGTTTCATACAGAGATAATCAAAGGGATCCCACACATGCAGGACATCTCCTGTGTCTGTCTCTGTCACCACAGGGCACTGCAATGTGTAATTTGATTTAACCCCTATACTTTAGCATGAGAACACGTGCTCGCTGTTAAACCACAGCTCTCCTGTTGGTGACATTTCACCCATGATGCCTTTATTAAATACTAGATAATAGCAACATAAATATTGCAGTCTAACATAGAATTGCTGTGTCTCTATATGCCAAAACATGACCAAAAGAACTCAAACCAGACCAAAACAAAAGAAAAACGTTTAAAACTCTCCCGATGTACATGCTTCAGTCTACTACCAAATGGACTGCAGGTGTTAGATAAAACCCGAAATTACAGGCACTCATAAAAACAAGCAATGAAGTATGTGCATGTGTGCTGTTCATACTTTTATGTGTGTGTGTGTGTGTGTGTGTGTGTGTGTGTGTGTGTGTGTGTGTGTGTGTGTGTGTGTGAGTGAGTGAGTGAGTGAGTGAGTGTGTGTCTCCACTCAGTCACTCAGTGTCCTATTCTGTGGTGAAGCTATAGCCACAATTTGTGCGGGCTTCCTGACACTCCCACCACTCCTTCTGCCAACCAGAGGGAGGACTGTCACCACCAAGTTAGGGCTTCACTCTATCCACTCTCTCCTCACTGTGGCATTCATCACGACATACTGAAAGAGAAAGGTAAGCCCTGTCATGTCTTTTCTGTTGTGTAACTTGTCTTAGCAGCTTTTTAAAGAGGATTCCTCTCATTGTAAACAGATATTGAGAATACCAGTGTCTTAAGACATGGAAATGAACTTATGAAGTGAAAGTGATGTTTGTCTCCAAAAGAAAGCATTCCATCAATACTTGTGATTAGTAAGTGGCCCCTTTTGTTTAATCTGCTTTTTTGGTTAATAGGATGGTTGTTTTTCATTTAGCAACTATGTATAAATGCATGTTTGTTTCTTGCTGTTACTTTTTAGCTTCTCCTTAACTTCATGTCACTGTTGCATGAGTTTGGTTTAACCACAAGTGACCAGCTATCAGGACAGAGAAGACAAGCTAAATATACAGTATAACTGCATACATGCACCTCTGTGATTATAGGTCAGCGAGGTCTCCTCTGCCTGAGCAGATGGCACAACTTCCCCTCTGTCTTTCGAGCTCAGTTGGCATTTCAAGTTGCATTTTTAGCATAGCCTAAAATAATTTGTTGTTCCAACCAAATTACCGAATATAACTTCTCTAATGTAATTGGAAGAAATGGAGAAGGTGAGTGGGATTGTATGCAAGACAGTCAATGGATGACTCTTAGTTTTGGATGTGTTCCCACACATGCAGCATTAAAGAGCTCACTTATCATGTATTACCACAAGTTTTTTTAAGGCAGGAAAGAAATCCTTTTTGTAGCTTTTCACTTTGAATGGAGTTGTACAAAGATTATTTATAGATTTTACACTACATTGTTTCTTCTTCTCTAAGCAGAAAGTATATGTCTACAAGCAATGAAACATGCACCAGCCCATGTTCAGATTAGACATGACTTATCTTGATTGAAAACAGCCTGCAGAAGCTAGCTGAAGGGAATGTCAATCAGTGTTAACAAGCATAAGACTTGACCTGCATGTGTCACCCTTTGATTTGGTCACATACTCTCTAAACATACTGTGATTAAATATAAATTCAGATCACAAAGCTAACTATGAAAATAGACTAAAGTGGCAAGTGGCACAAATACATTTGATAATATCAAAATTTTTCTGTGACTGTTTAGATCCTGAATAAGTGTGTCAGGTGAGCAGCAGCTAATTTTTACCCTTATATATACGTAGAGTTGGGTGTAGACCTCTGGTGGTTGTAATGAATGGTTCAATCTCAAGCCCTATTACAGTGGGGGGGGGGGCTGACACACTTAACCAGGAGCCACATGAGACACCTAAATTGTGTCAGAGAGCCATCAACTTTCTTTCATTGTAAAATGAATTATTTTGAATAGCTGATACTGATAATCAGAAGAATAAAGCACTCTGTAAATATTTATATTGGGTTAAGTGAAATTGTGGTTTATAGGTCAAATAAGAAAACAAAAACAATTATTGAATCCTTAAATGATAGAGAAAATGTCTTTTCGTCTTTGTCAATCTGCATCATACATGAACTCACTTTTACCAATCGAGAGTGCTGGCAGGCTGCCAACACTCCTGAATATGGAGGCACTCTCCTATTTTTTTTTTTTTAACCCTTTTCCCCGCTGGTCTGCTGGCTTGTGGTTTCTCCTGATTGTCCCCCAACTTTAAGTATATTTCAGTGAGCTCTAATATTTTTCCAAGTCAATCAAGACCTGTACTTGGGCGTTATATTGAAAACTGAAAAAACATCCACCACTCTCTCTCTTAGTTGGTTTGATCCAAAGACGCTGCAGGACACCTCAGAGACAGAGACAGATAACTATGCCGCACTTGTTGATGCAGAGTTGATCAGAGCCTCAACTGTTTTCTTTCTTTCTTTTTTGGTGTTGACATGGCATGTCGTGAGTTAAACTAACCTAGCTCTGCTCTAACGCAGCATCCTCTCCAATAAGGAGAGTTTAGAGCAGCGTGAATCTTATAGTGAGAAGGCTGACTCTAAAATAGTGAAACGCTTGCCTTTGTTAAGCTCTGTCTGTCTTTGATGTGTGATGCGCATACGCGCTGCGCGTGTACACGACAGCACTCTTTCTTCAGAACAGGAGAGAGTGCAGTTGGAGGAGACTGACTGAGCCAGTGAAAGAGGGCAAATTCAAACCACAATGTCTTGGACAGTGCCTGTGATAGATGAAATATTAAAACATAGAATAGAATAGAATAGAATAGAATAGAATAGAATAGAATAGAATAGAATAGAACTTTATTGTCATTGTAACGAGTACAATGAAATTGAAGTCACAGCAGCAATCAAGAAAACAAAAGTAAGAAAGTGTGTAGAAAGTGCAAAAAGGTCCATAAGAAAAAGTGATGACAGCGTGTCCATCATTCTCCAGTCAGCCAGCCTCCACCTCCACAGGGTCCAGGACTGAGCTTCTTCAGTCATGCTCCATCTCTGTCTTCTGTATCCTGTCTGCTTACAGTAGGTGAAGCTCTTCCAACATGGCGTTGGTGTCTGATGTTAGCTCTGTTAGCCATGTCTGTGAAAAGCATGATGCTACTCCGCCCTCTGGTTTTCCCTCTGTTGCTGGGTTAGCATGGCTAGCTCTTCCATCTTATTGGAGATAGATCTTACATTCTAAAGAACGATGGATGGAACATCGTTGATGACATGGACAGGTCCATGTCATCACTTCTATCATTGATATATGCTTACTGGTGCTAGAATATCATTGCAATTTCCTGTATACGAGCAACAAGATCACAAAGCTAAAGCAAATACTAAGTAAGCACTGTGTTTTCTGTACTGCTTTTTTGTATTTGCTTTTTATTAGATGCAACATGTTGAATATGTTGAAAAGGAATCTGGTGTCAGAGGGTAATGTAAATTTCTTTTTGTGTTCAGTTCTTTAGTCAAACTTCAAGTAGAAAATCCTGAATCAGAGTTTTCTTAGAAACTGTCATCTGCTAAGCTAAGATAGCTGGGGCAGAATAGCCAATGTAAGGCTGGCTCCTCCAGGGTGATGTAAAGAATCAACAAGGGAATGTTTAAAATTAAATGGTAAATGGACTTGAGCTTATATAGCGCTTTTCTAGTCATGGACCACTCAAAGTTGCTGTACACCACAGGTCACACTTACCCATCCACACCCATTTGCTCTCACATTCACACACTGATGGATCCAATCTTTACTATGACAGCTATCCATCAGTACATCTAACACAGTCACGCCCTTTCATACCCATTCACACACCACTGGCGCAGCAGTGGGAGCAAGTAGGGGTTAAGTGTCCTGCCCAAGGACACATCGCCATGTGTCGCCCAGAGCTGGGCTTGAACCTGCAACCTTCCGATTACCAACCAAGCGCATTCTCCAGCTGCGCCACCGACGCTGATGATGTTGATGGATTGAACCATTTCTAATTGACCCTTATCAATACCCACCCCAAAACACCAGTGAATCTTTTCACATCAACAAAATATATAAGCATACCTATAAAATACTTATAGGCTCACGGAAGAAATTTTGCTATTAATCTCAGTCCCACTTTCTGAATCTGAAGACCAGTGAGGCTAAAAAACAGACCCAAGAAAACAAGTCGCACTACTCAATACCCTCAAAAGCAGTATGCAGTACCTCCTGCTACCATCACTTCATTTTCTAAAGGGGCAAGCAAAGTAGCCCTTCAGTCAAGAATCGCACCACTTGATACACCTAAATATTCCCCATAGTGCACCCTTAAACATTGAAGCAAAAATGTTTGTACTGCATTATGAGATATATTCTCTGATGCATCTTGTTAAGTTAAAGTAAGGATGGGTTCATTATGAGAAGTCTGAGCTTTACTGGATGTTATTTTTAATGAGAAGTTTGCTTACTCCAGTCATCTTTGTAGAGAGGTCAAAGACGCTGAGCAATCCAACATCATCTGCACATAAAGAATGCTCTGTGATGCTGAAGCCAGTGGAGTGTTTTGATGTGGTCAGTCTGCAGCACTGCTGGTTTTCCAAATGAAGAGTGAAGTTTGGAGGAATTTAGGTTTACTACCCACCTATCCACACTGTTTGTCTGTAATGACTAAGAGGCTTTAACATGAAAGAGGGATGTATAGATGAATCTGAGGAAGGTAGAAAGTGGAGCTTCTTTTTTTAGGATTCCAGATGAAAGACTTTTAGAAAAGTGACACATTTGATTAATTCTCCAGTAGTATGCTGAGAGTGTTGTTTACTGCAGGCACGAGGCCTCAACATTAGACTCCATGGGCTTCTTCGGGCTGAAAATTCATCACCGTGAAGGGCAGATTGATAGAATGAATGGATATTTGGAAAATAAAGTTGAAGGTTCAACAGCAGGGAAAATAAACAAAAACAACCTAGCAAACACAAATTCATTAAAATCAAACAATTTCTGTTGGGTGTTGACCTGAGGATTTCTATGGGTTTCATGGAGTCTTTGAGCAGTGGTGATTTTAGGGAGTGGCCTGGTGCCACCCCTAAAAACTCATTGGCCACCCCTTTGGCCACCTCAGATCTGATAGGTAGTTGGCCAAGTTCGTTAACACAAGAAACAAGAGAAATGCTGTCAATCAATGGTGATGGCTGACTGACTGATCTAGAGTCAGTTTTACACTTTTAACTACCACAATATGGTCGGACTGAGGCTGCAGAGAGCTGATTTCTGATCACTGGAAAAACAGTGACCATGCAGATCTGGGATCAGTAGAGCCATGAGATGAGCACGCTGCATCTCCGTGTCACCTGTAGCTCCAGCAGAACAGGACAGAGACAACATTCATTGTAACTTGATAAAAACGGATTCAGACATTTGAGAGGTACAGTGTTGGGCAGTAACATCAAATAGCATCTAGTTAGTAATTTAACTACATTTTTCAGTAACGACGTGGTAGCATCGTTGTTTACAAAAAGAAAGAACTTTTCAGGCTTGGGTGAAAGTCGCTGAGGAGACAGGAAGAGGCAGCAGGCCTTGATTGTGATCTCCAAGGCTTTCACACACTCTCCTGTCATGCTTTTGAAACCATAGCTGATTGTTTTTCAGATGCTCATTTGGGCTCTTGGTCTATAAGTGAGCGGGCTCTCTATTCTGCCTGCACTGTCAAAATAGTCCAGCGTTGAGACCCTGGTGTTCATGCAGGCATGACGCACGTTTAAATTCGCAAATTCACATTTGGTGTGGCCGGGGTATTAGAGTTACCTTCACCCTCAGGAACGGAGGTTATTCTTAAGTTATATTTACGTTTGCATAGTTCACATCTGGAACAGCGCAGTGCAGTTTGACACCATCTTTTGAACTAACACAAATAACAACCATAACAAAGATTCCTGATCCTGACTCAGGTTTTGGTTTTTAGAATAGGGGAGACCAGGTATGGTTGTAACATGGGGAGAGTTGTAATACTACCAATTCCACCAATCAGGGATAAGATAGGAGTTATTTTTTCATTTTCTAAACTGCTTATCCTGTTCAGGGTTGAGGGTGGCTGGAGCCTTTCCCAGCTGTCATTGGGGGAGAGGCGGGGTACACCCTGGACTGGTCGCCAGCCAACCACAGGGCTGACACATAGACAGAAAACCTTTCACGCTCATACTTACACCTACAGGCAATATAGCTGTTGAGCATGCTTTTGCAACACAGTCTCACTCCCAGCGTGTCAAAAACCGACGCTTGGTCAGGGCCCTTTGGCGTCAGAAGCTGACGCAAAAGTTCTCCCTCTGCGTCCTCATGAGACGCTGCGGGTCTCCAGTTCACTCCAATGTAAACCGACTGTGGCGTTTTACAACGCTGTGAGCTCACATCTGATTGGTTAACGGGGGAAAGAACATCCGGAAGTACTATCCTGTCTGACAGTTTTCACGTTCGTCGCTATTTTACTATGTTATACGCGATATTTCTCTACAAAAAAACATATATTTGTCATTGTTAATTGCTCAATAAGATGTGTCAATGTTTAAGTCCATCAGTTGTCTTTATGTTCCTTTTGATTCAGAGAAATAATGAATTCGATCTCACTTTTGGATGGCCGAAGGTACTACACTACCCACAATCCCGTGGGTTGTTTCCATAGTGACGACACCCAAAAGCTTTGCTTCACCAAATCTTTTTAAAACTATTTATTTAAAAATAATTTAAAATGTTGATGTGAAGTGAATTTACTTATCATTGAAACGCTTTCTTAAATAGTTTGTTTCAATAAATGTTTTAGGGACGTGTTATGACGCCATGGTATAGCCTACATAGCCTACGACCAGCGACGATTGCGGGTGCTTCCCGCTTGCGTTTTTTTTTTTTTGTAGGATAGATGCGGGAATCTCATACTGTTACGTCTTCTTATAGGCAGATGCTTTCATGATTGGCTGTTGCTATTGCACGTATTACCCAACGGACAAATTGGATCAAGTCGCAGCATGAATATTTATGAAATACCCGGATGGATCCTACGAGAAAAAAAGCTCACCTCCCGCTGTCCCCATTTCTCCCCTGCTTCCTGTAAGTATTAAATGACTGAGGAAATTTAAAACATTAATTTCAGTATCTGTCTATTCAGTTGTTTGTAGGTAATAGTTTACTTTTTAATTTCATGAAGATAAAACAGACTTTATGAGTGTTTTATGAGTCAATCATGTAATGATTTTATTTTGAATGTTGTTTTGAACGTTTCCAAAAATGTACTTGCCGATCATGCAGGCATTATTTTACAAACTATCCTGCTTTAGGCAAACCCCTTCAAAATATTACCTTTAATTTATATTAATAAAATTGCTCTGAGGAAGTATATAGGCTAATCTCCATAAATGATATATTTTTATTCACTGCGTAACACCATCTCAAGATAGTTGGTCAGTAGCCAGTAATAAACACAAGTGGCTGATGCAGGTTGTTTAGTTTTTGGTAACTTGTGTCTGTTATTTCCCCTCAACAGATCCTTCAAATTTGTCATCTCATATATTTTGGTTTGAAAAATCCACAACAACCCAAAGGCACTTTTAAGAGCCCTGTCTGTCTCTCTTGTTAACTTGTCCTTGCTGTTGACTTGTCTCACCTGTTAGCCTGTGTCTGACTCTATTTCTGTTTATATTTGTCTTACCTGTCCATAAGTCTATTGTTTCCAAGTTTGTTTCTGTGATCGTGTTCTGTCTTACTTTTTGTCCCTTGTCCGTATCCTTGTGTTGTGTTCTGTTCTTCGTTTGTATCTGCACAGTCACCATGAGTGATTCTGAACTTCAGGAATTGCTTATGGCTGTGGATAGCCTGACTGATCAGTCACAGGTCAGTGGTGATTTAGCAAGTGCAGATGACTTGCTCAGGGAGCTGCAGAGAGAACAAGCTGCAGCAGCACCAGAAGCACCAAGACCTACAGTGAAGTGGAGAAAGAGAACCTGTGAAGGAGACTTAATTCATGGACGGCCAAGATCAATAAGGAATCAGTCTAATCAAGGTCAGTATTGTTTTTACATTATTAATATTAAAAAAAAATCCAGATTTTAACTTGCAAAATAAATGCAGTATCACTGGTCTTGGATCATTTTTGAAAGAGACACAATAAGGCCACTTTGACTTCTGTGTCAAAGGGAGTATTAAGTTCTGTATGAGCTTACAAAAGTTAGCACTGCTGTCAGATTTATTACATTGTCTTGAAGTCTTGCGAAATGTCTTGGCTTTAGACCTAAATGGGGTAGCATTGTTGCTTTCATATCAAATGTTTCACAATGTTTAAGATCTTTTTCTTTTTATACAGCCTGAGATTTTGAAAAAAAAAAACAATCATTATAATGTCACAATTTTTTTTCTCTATATTTTTTTCGAGTGTAGCCCGGCTGACTCGGAAGACTGATCCTCCTGCTGATGCTCCTGAGATTGTATTTGCCCCAGCCATTTCTCCAGAGACACTTGGTATTTACTTAATTTATTCTCCATTATCCCACAGCATAAAGTTGAGTAATATGTACTTGTTTCTGATAGAACTGCAATATATAATACATCTTTGTATTACATCACAAATACAAATAGAATTGAATAATGGACAGTTACACCATTCAAAGCTACTTCATATGGTACATTTTAAAATTGAAAAGATCTTTGTTATTTTTTTGTACCATTTTAATAGAGGGGTTCTTACAAGATCTGCAGCAATCCCTCAGTGATACCACTGGAGATGAGGTGGATGAGCCAACCCCAAGAGCTTCTCTTCTGGCTTTATCAAACTGGAGCACAAGAAAACTCTCTTTTCAGAGAGTTGGAGGGCAGAGAGACCACGTCTTGTGAACACAACCATAGCACAAGAAAATGCAGCAAACCGTGTCTGCCAACATTGTGGAAGGAATTCAGCTGTTGTCCGATGTCGTGATTGCCAGCCATCCCCCTTCTTCTGCTCTGAATGTGATGTCAGCATGCACACCAGACATGTGCTTCACAACAGAGATGCCTGTACAGCAGGATTCTTCCAGCCTTTGCCTCCAACAACTTTTATAAAGTGTAACACCCTTTGCCCATGTGGTATGTTCTGGTTTGTAAGTTTCAAAAATATATTTTCTTACTGGATTTGTTGAGCACTTTAGGGTTCAATTGCAGCTTCTTCTGGGTGACTTTAATACTTTTCAGTCATGTGCTTCATGTCACATTTTTGTCATGTAGGTAAACTGTAGTTGAATTGGGTCAGAAATTTGTCACAACGCAATATAGTAATTAATTCTTCTCTCATGTCATTCATATGGTGTTTTCTTGTGCTTTTCAGTGCGTTTTGTACCCATGGAAATCCCTGACAAAGTCTGTGATTGTCAAACACCGTCATTAAGTGTCAAACCAGGGAAGACTGTGGCAGTGATCACAATGAATGGTAAGACTGTAATGAACTTTGGTCCTGATTGAAATGTTTGTTTAATAAGATCTGTCTCTTCTCAACAACTCCCACATGTTGCCATACATTGTTAGAAGGAAAAAAAATCACATGAACATCGAGTGATGCATTCTGCGTTAGAGGGAAAAAATGATTATCTAGGGCAGTTAACATTACAGTGGATTTCCATTTTTTTTTTTCCAGGACGCCATGAGCTCAGCATGCCTGAGTTGGTATGTGAAACAGGCCAGGTCAGTTGGATTGCTGGAGTTGATGACCTTCTTCGAAGTGACTACTGGCCAGCTACCCTTCACTTCTCCACCATTTTTGCCATTGTTACTTTTATTTCATTTGAAGAAAGTAAAATGGTTGCACCAGGACTGTCCTGTCAGGCATTTTTAAGAATGCTGGATCGGCGAACTGTCCGCTTTGGCCGTGTGAGTATTGAAGGTCTTTGTCCCATGTTATTTATTTGTATATCTTTGTTGAAAACTGGTGTCCTTAAAATGCATTTGTTTTAGTATCATTGTTTGTAATTTCCCTGTTGATGTTTTTTTTATGATAGAGTGGACAGATCTCAGCTGATAGCTTTTTAAAGAGTTTTTTTGAGTGGGAGGCTGTTCAATTTGAGGTCAACAGCATCTGCAAGGAGGAGCCCTTCGCCTGTCCTGCTTGCAGCCCGGACATGCTTGCAGTTTCTGTTGATGGAAACCGCAAGCATTACTGCTTCAAAAATGCAGCTAGGTACTTCAAAGTATATATATAACTTCACAGTGTTTAAATTAATAACAATGTAAGTCTTTTAACCCGAGAGTGTGAGATATCATCACCTGTCCCTTTGTTTTATTTAGATCTGAGGAACAGGCCATCTTTGAAGGCGTCTTCATAGCAAAGGATGAAGACGTCTCAAAATTTGTCGACTACATACAGAGCACAACCAAACATGTAATATTGCAGACTGTAATTATATATGTTCAGGAATACAATTGTGTTTTATGGAAGTGTTTTGTGAGGTCCGTCTTTCGACCGTTTTAATGAATAAATTTTCATATTGTAGGTCTCTGGGAGAGGTATTTGTGGAGGGGAGTGGTCAGCAGCCAGAGAGACCTCCCAAAGATCTGCCAGCAAGCTAGATGAGGAGGGACTGGATCTTGCAGTCTGTTGGCATGGAGTGCTCCTGTGTGCCCTCAATATGTACAGAGGAGAAATTTTTGCCTATCCCCTGTACTTACAAAATAAGCTAGAAAATAGGCAAATAACATTTTTTTGCATGGATGTGACCTGCAAGTACTGGCCCTACCTCCAAAGAGTCACAAAAAGCTGCCCAGAGCTCCAGTATCTTTTAAACATGAAGCCCTTCCTCTCAGTGTTTCATGCCAAAGCCCATGACTTCAAGTGTGAAGTAAGTAACAATTAGCATCAGACAAAATGACTGTCTACATCTCAATATCAGCACTGAGAAGTTATAATTGGCATTGTTTTTGGAATATATTTTAAAAAGGTGAAATGGAGTGGGGCATATCAGGAGGGGGCTGGGTTGACACTTGACGAGGAGGTGGAACAGTGCAATGCCTTCCTCTCGCGGATAGCAGTGACCACCAAACATATGTCAAAAGGAGGTGAGGTGAAAACTGTAGAAACTCAGGTATACCAAATGGTACAGGATAGAGGTAACACATTTTCTGTTACAGGACGCACAGACATGCTGACACACATGGCCATGCGCTGGAATCAGCAAAAGTTTCACAACCTGGCCACCTCACTGTCCCGCAATCTGAAAGTAATAACGCTATATCCTTTATTATTACATAAGTATTATTTGTCCTTTCAAGTATGAAATATTATTTGATAGGAATAGTTGGGGATGTGAACTGAGTGTTTATTTCATTATTTTTATTACCTGTGATTGTTTGTGACTGTAGACCTCAAAAGCTCTGGAAAACCAGCTGCAGAACCTGGAGTCCATGAAAGCCCAGTTGGCAGTGACTGAGAGCCAATTGGAAGAGTGGATCAGCGATGTGAAGGAGTGGGCAGAAAGTAAGAAAACTGTTCATGAAGCTTTCAGGGTTTAGTCTGATACTTTGTAATTGATACCTGTTCATGTTGAAATACACAATAATGTTATGTTGACACATGACATCCGGTTTAATCTCTTAAAATAAGGTATGGTCTCTGTAGGCTTTCATTTGAGAGCAAGCATTGAACACTCAGTTTTGCAAGCCATTAACTTATAATGCCATTCGAGAATTAAATAAAATTAAGATTGAATTGCACTGATATTGTAAGTCACTGAAGTGCAAAACAAATATACCCTCTCTACAGCAAAGACCAACACCTTGACTGATGCGGATGCCTTGGCAAGCAGGATTGAGTTGCTGGTGGCAAGTATCAGGAAACGTTCCCAGCGTCTCTACAAAGATACAGACAGCAACAAAGGTCGTGCCAGGATCCGCCGCAAAATCAGGGAGGAGAAGGGGATCCTGAGTTCTGTGGTTGAAAAATACAACAAAATGGGACCAAGTACAGGAACTCTGTGTTTGGAGACCATTCTGTCTCAGGAGACAGCTTGGCCATGGCAACGACCACAGAGTGGTGTGTACACTAATAAGTTGACTACCTTCAGTAAATGTAACAAGTACAGAATACCTACATTGCCTTAAATTGTTCTGTAAAGCCATAAAACTTTGTGAAGCCTTTGAATTCCTCATTATGAATTGACCTTTTTATGGAAGTATAACTGTGCCATCAGGATTTGAACATGAATTTCTAACTCTGAATTTTTTCAGCATCGAAATTGGACTTTGAATATTAAAAAACATCGAATTTTAAGCGCTGATTGGTTATTCTCCCCCTTTTATATTTGTCCATGTTGAAATAAATTCAGTGTAAAAAAAATCAACATCTCAAAAAATCCAGTCGAAAAAAAATTAGTGTTAAAAAGAATTCAACATAAAGAAATATCTATGTCTCGAGAATTTCGGTGCCAGAAAATTCAGTGTCAGGAAATTCAGTGTCAAAAATAATCCAGTCTCAACATCCGGGTTACCAAGGGGAAGCAATCGATCCCTTGGTCAAGTCGTACAACGCTCAGCCAATCAGGTTGCGCTCCACTGGTCTTATGACACCATGACAGTTTCGAGTGAACTATGTCGACCAACTCCAATGACGCGGCTTTGGTAAGCCTGTTTATGCTATTTGTCATTTGTGTTTTGAAAATTGCATTATAGCTATGACTTAACATGCTGCACGTTAACCGGCTATTTTGAACGATAACAATACTCAACTTTTATTACGTGGCGTTCGCCAAAACTGCGTCAGCAGCTTGCTAACGGTACGTACATTGTGTTTTGGGGCAACACGGATGAACGTTTTTGATTTGAGGAACAACGATGTCGTTATCTGATTGTTGTAAACAATCGCTTGGTTATCTGGCAAGTAATGACAATCTCGGCCTGCTAAAACTTCTTCGCCGTGGTGTGGGGCCGCTGCGGTAGCTCACCTCGTAGACCCGGTGTGTGTTAGCCTCCTGAGCCTCGCAGATTCGAGTTCGTTCTCACTTAACGGGACTGGTTTATCGTGTTGTTTATCTGACACAGAAGTATTTTTTACTGAAATATCATACCATGTGATGTTTCTTCTGCTGAGAGTTGAATGAAGATAATTTTGGGCATAGTTAAGCATGTCTAATAACCCTGAATTAGTGTCTTTTCCCAAAGAAATACATAATATTGTTTTCAGAATCAGAATCAGAATCAGAATCAGAATCACCTTTATTAGCCAAGTATTTTCAAGAATACAAGGAACTTGACTCCGGTTTAAACTGCACTCTCTCAGTACAAATGTGGATAGAATTACAAGAGTAGAAAAATAGAGTTTAAGTAGTAGAAAAAGAATAATAATTATTACAATATTAAATAAAGAACTCTGCACAGAGTAAATACAAAAATATATACACAATTTAAGTTAGGAAAAATAGTGCACTGAATAAATGTCATAAAAAAATGTGCAACTTGCAACAGGGAATGGAAGATGGATGTGCAATAGAAACAGAAACAGAGAGACTGTGGCTGTACATGAGGTATATGAGTTTTTTTAAAGCAGGTTAAGTGTTCATCAGAGTGACGGCCTGGGGGAAGAAACTGTTCCTGTGTCTGGACGTCTTGACGCACAGAGCTCTGTAACGCCGACCAGAGGGGAGCAGTTTAAACAGTTTGTGTCCGGGGTGTGAAGGGTCTGCAGAGATGTTGCCAGCCCGCTTCCTGGTCCTGGACCTGTACAAGTCCTGGATGGAGGGCAGGCTGACTCCGATTATTTTTTCTGCAGCCCTGACAGTTCGTTGCAGTCTGTGCCTGTCGTGTTTGGAGGCTGAGGAAAACCAAACCGAGATGGAGGAGCACAGGACAGACTGAATGATGGAGGTGTAGAAGATGATGAGCAGGTCCTGGGGCAGGTTGAACTTCCTGAGCTGTCTGAGGAAGTACAACCTCTGCTGTGCCTTCTTCCTGATGGAGTCTATGTGGGAGGTCCACTTCAGATCCCGGGAGATGGTGGATCCCAGGAACCAGAAGGAGTCCACAGTAGACACAGTGTTGTTCAGAATGGTGAGGGGGGGCGGAGGAGGGGGGTTTCTCCTAAAGTCCACTGTCATCTCCACAGTCTTGAGCGGGTTCAGCTCCAGGTGGTTCTGACCACACCAGAGGACCAGCTGTTCCACCTCCTGTCTGTAAGCGGCCTCGTCACCATCCTGGATGAGACCAATGATGGTGGTGTCGTCCGCAAACTTCAGGAGTTTCACAGAGGGGTCCCTTGAGGTGCAGTCATTAGTGTAGAGGGAGAAGAGCAGTGGGGAGAGCACACACCCCTGGGGGGCGCCGGTGTTGACTGTCCGTGTGCTGGATGTGATGGACCCCAGCCTCACCTGCTGGGTCCTGCCAGTCAGGAAGCTGGAGATCCACTGACAGGTGGGGGGTGGCACAGAGAGGTGGGAGAGCTTGTGGTGGAGGATGTCAGGGATGATGGTGTTGAATGCCGAGCTGAAGTCCACAAACAGGATCCTCACGTACGTCCCTGCAGAGTCCAGGTGCTGTAGGATGTAATGCAGTCCCATGTTGACTGCATCCTCAGCTGACCTGTTTGCCCGGTAGGCAAACTGCAGGGGGTCCAGCAGGGGTCCTGTGATGTCCTTCAGGTAACTCAGCACCAGGCGTTCAAAAGACTTCATGACTACAGAAGTCAGGGCGACGGGCCTGTAGTCATTCAGTCCTGTTATGGAGGGTTTCTTTGGGACTGGGATGATGGTGGAGCGTTTGAAGCAGGAGGGCACCTCACACAGCTCCAGAGATCTGTTGAAGATCCGGGTGAAGATGGGGGCCAGCTGGTCCGCGCAGGCCCTCAGACATGAGGGGGAGACACCATCAGGTCCTGGAGCCTTCTTGATCTTTTGTCTCTGGAACTGCTGGCACACATCCTCTTCACGGATCGTCAGTACGGGTGGGGTTGCAGAGGGGGGGGAGCTGTCCAGGGGGGCAGGTAGTCTTTTGTTGATGGGATGAGTGGGGGGTGTGAAGGAGTCTGTTTCAAACCTGGTGTAAAACAGATTCAGCTCCTCAGCCAGATGAGGGTTCTCCACAGGGTGGGGGGATGGTCTCTTGTAGTTGACGGCCTCCTGAAGGCCCCTCCACACCGACACAGGATCGTTAGCTGAGAATTGTCTTCTCAGCTTCTCAGAGTAGCTCCTCTTAGCTGCTCTGATCTCCTTTGTCAGTGTGTTCCTGGCCTGCTTGTACAGGAGCCTGTCCCCACTTCTGTAGGCCTCCTCCTTGGCCTGGCGAAGCTGCCTCAGTTTCCCAGTAAACCAAGTTTTATTGTTGCTGTATGTGCGAAAGGTCTTGGTTTGCACACACAGGTCCTCACAAAAACTGATGTAAGTCCATGAATGTCTGTGGCTGCAGCTTCAAAGACGCTCCAATCTGTGCAGTCAAAACAGGCCTGGAGCTCCTGCCTTGACTCATCCGTCCACTTCTTCACTGACTTCACTACAGGCTTTGCAGATTTTAATTTCTGCCTGTAGGTAGGAATAAGGTGGATCAGACAGTGATCAGAGAGTCCTAAAGCTGCACGGGAAACAGAGCGATATGAGTCCTTTATTGTGGTGTAGCAATGGTCGAGAATGTTCGCGTCCCTGGTGGGACACGTGACGTGCTGTCTGTATTTTCGGAGTTCATGGCTGAGGTTTGCTCTGTTAAAATCCCCTAAAATGATGAGCAGGGAGTCTGGATGCTTCCTCTCCACGTCTGTGATCTGGTCGGCGAGCTGCTGCTGCGCCTCTGTTACGCACGCCTGAGGTGGGATGTAAACACTGACCAGCACAAACGAGGAGAACTCCCGCGGTGAATAAAACGGGCGACAGTTTATGAAAAAGGATTCCAACTGGGGGCTACATGTCCTCTTCAACACTGTGACATCTGTACACCAACCTTCGTTAATATAAAAGCATGTTCCGCCTCCCCTCGTCTTCCCTGAGAGCTCCGTTACGCGGTCCGCGCGCAGGAGCTGGAAGCCGGGCAGATGTAGAGCGCTGTCGGGGATGTGTTCACTGAGCCAAGTTTCAGTGAAACACAGGGCGGCGGATCTGCCAAAGTCTGAGTTTTTCCTGTTGAGGAGCAGCAGTTCATCCATCTTGTTTGACAGAGAGCGGACGTTGGCCAGGTGGATAGACGGGAGCGCAGTGCGTAATCCCCGCTGCCTCAGTTTCACGAGCGCGCCTGCTCGCTTCCCGCGCCGGCGTCTTCTGTAAACTCCATACAGAGCTGCTGCTCCTCCGACCAAAACATCTGTAAAGTTCCCTGGTTCAGTGAAAACCGGTGGAAAAATTGTACCAGATGTCAGGCCAATGTTTATGAGCTCTTCCCTGGTGAAAGTGACCAGAGAAGGAGAGCAGAGTGCACTGAAAAAAACACAAAAACGCACAAAGTACGAGAGAGCGCAGTACCGAGGCGACCATCCGCGGCGCCATCTAGATAATAGTTTTATAGCTTGTTTCAAATTGTTGTATAATGTAGGACGCATATCTTAAGTGTTCACCCTTTGGAAACCACAGTAGGGTCACCATAATTATAGTGCAGTAACGAGTAACTTTGTAAAATGTATTCATGTTCTCGTTCTGCCAATTTTTAATGCTCCTCTTGCTTTTTCTGCATTGTTGCAGGGCAGTCATGCTGATAATATTTTACAGTCAGCCAACCGCCTTTTACAACTACTCAACTCATCAGGTCAGCAGGGTTCAGCAAGTGTTGGAGTCACAAATCAACAAATGAGGTTTAGTATTGAAATTTACTTTGTGTACATATGGCTTATACTACTCATACATTTTAGATGTATTGATTATTAATAGATTTTCTTGGATACAATTCTGCAGAGAACAGAGACGAACAGAACCAGTTCAAATGGAAATGACCAGGTGAAGAAAAGTTTGTTTAAGTTTAAAACATAAACTTCTCACTTAAGGCTAATATTAAAGTAATTATGAAATGAGCGAAGTTATAGCAGGACTTGATAATACATAATCTTCTAATAATGTCGCATATGGTTGTAGTTAGTGTTTTTTGTTTGTTTGTTTTCTGTAGGTCCTTTCCAGGTATTTTCACCAGGGGCAGGGAAAAAAGGCGATTTCCCACAGCAAGTCCTGTTCCTGCCAGGAGGCCTAGGCCACTGGATGTGGCTTTCTATTTGTTGCCAAAGCGATGTGAAAAAACTCCAAAAGAGGAGGAGCAAATAGTCCATATGCATGCAGGACTGGGCCGTAGGACTGCTCATCTAGATGAAAGCACAACACATGAGGAGGTAAAAACATGCAATTGTTAACTTAGTATTGTAGGTTTTGAATTATATGGATTTTTTAGAATTCCATGCAGTGTTATTGATGCTCTTCATGATTTCAAGTTTTGACACTATTTTTGGGAAAGATTATATGTGTATACATTTTTTGCTTACAGTTATGTGATGCCCTCAAAGTTTTATTCCCAAAATTGGGGTCAGTTACTGGTGGGTGGCTGCTCTACAAACCTTCAGGTAGGCCAACACTAGTTTGTGTGATACTGGTACTTTTTCATAAAACAAAATACTTAAAATGTATTCTTCACAGTAACCTCTATACTTTGAACTCTGCATGTTTAATATCAAGCATATCTGAGCTGAGGTCAGAGAGCGCAGACCTCCACCAGCACCACAGTCCTCACTCAGATTGTAATTTTCACCATTAATGTTAGTCCTACCTTTATTTCATCTAACTATTTAAAATCATTGACTATGAAAACATACCATTAGCAAGTGGATTCATAATCATATCTAATTTAGTTCAGTGGTTATTCAAAAAAATTGCATTTTTCATCATGCTGGATCCAGACGGTGATCAGGATCACTCCCAAAATGTAATCATTTGTTTCTTGTCCCAATCCTGACATTTCCTGAAAATTTCATTGAAATCCGTCCATTTTTTTTTTTTAGATATGTAACGAACAGAGAAACAAACAAACAGATGCTGATTATTGCATAACTTCCTTGGCAGAAGTGGGAAAAAACAAAACAAAAAAAAAAAAACACCTGGTTTGTTTTAGGTTACTTCTTCAGCCTGGTCTGTTCTGATGACATATTTAGGTGCTTTGACTAAATGTTTGGATTATCTAATAACTTTTGATTGTAATGTAATCTTCCACTCCTGCTATCTGTAGGTGGATGGGGGAGCCGACAACTCAATCTTGTGACTCCCAGTGATACTGGCTATACTGGCGTGATGCTGAAATCTTTAAGTCGTGGGTGTAAAAACCTTTACATTGCCCCAATCCAAGAAGAACTCAGCACAAACCCCCTGCCACTAACTGATGTAGCATTCAGCAACATGCCAAAAGCCACATGTCAGAAGTGTGGATTAGAAGTTCCCTTCCACTCCTGACAGAGCACATCAAATCTTGTGACGTCATGGATTTCTGTAGCGACGATAACCTGGCCAATGGGGAAACCAGTCGGCTTGAAGAGAGACAGTGTAAGAACTCTTAATGTTCAGCTTTTGTGAGTATTGGTATTGAAAAAACAGAAACCCCTTTTTTGAAAATAACACTCTTCTCAACCTCTAATCAGCAGGTGTGCAGGAATGTCCTGTCTGCACGAAGATGATTCCTACTGATATCATTGAGGTACATACTTCCTCGTGTGTGGAAAGGTATCTATGTACTTTTTATTCTCATTGTCTTTTCAGTCTTTGTCCTGCCTATTCTACAGTTGTAACAAAAATAATTTTGTGAGGGTAGAAGGGCAGGGAAAGAGGTGACACATGAAAGCGTTACATTTGAGGGAGACCAAGAAGCAATGCCTGGACCATCCAGATCTTCTACAGCTATTACAGATGGTAGGTGCTGTTCAGGCTTAGCAGTAGCATAGGAAAGTTAAGGAAGATATAATGTTACATCTGAAATTTTGAATTCTTTTTGCTGTCTCAACAACAAATATTGGTAATGAAACAACCTTATTTCCTTTGTTTTCATATTAGACTGGTTAACCATCACTGACCCCAGCAAGGCCATTTCTCAGTGTGCTGGCAGTTCTCTGCGTAATCATGATACAGAGAGTCCCTTACTTGTCAGCATGGACATCAGAAAAAGCCTTGAAGAACAGGACATGGCACTGATCTCCTTCTACAAGCGGCCTAATGTGGAATGGGGACGACCCCTCAATTGCAAACTTGAAGGTAGCTTCAGTTAAAAGCTACAATTGTCAAAATCTAACTCACTTATTTACCTTGTGCTTTTGCTACCAAAATTGACATTGTTTTACAGGAGATACTGCTATTGGAGAGGGCGTAACCCATTTTTTCTTCTCAACATGCATAGAAAAACTGAAGTCAGGGTTTTGCATAAATTTTGGTATGTATTTTTTTTTTAGCATTTTCAGCATTGTCAAATTTCTAAAAGCTCCTCTTAATGTTGGCCAGACTATCACCAAAATAAAATGCAGTTTCTGAGGAATCACTCTCATACACACCCAGGGGAAACACAAATGCGGACAGAGCCATGTTCATTTCAGTGTATCGCCACATTTATTCTGTGGTCTCAACATCAACAAAGTAACAACACCACAAAGCTACAGTGCCACCTATGGACCAAACTTAGTATAGCACTTCTGGTAATCCAATATACTACAAGGCCTATTTCTTCTTATTGTTCTTGATTAATGTTTTTTATGTCTTAACAGCAGGTAAAAAGCTTACACGTCTTTTTGAGGGGGAGCCTGGGCATTAAGTCCCCTCAGCTTCTCACTTTCTAGTGGAGAGTGAGATGTTCATGATGGCGGGGAGAATGATAGGCCACTCCTTTCTTCATGGAGGACCATGGGTGCGTCTCAAAGCTCCAAAGTTCCATCCTTCCTTCCTCCACTTGCGTCGTTCTCTTGCGTCTTAGTCCCTCCCACCAGAGATGCATGGGAGAGACGCGAGGAAATAAAGAGAGGAGAGAGGAACGGAGGAGATTCGTTTTATAGAGCAATGGGACATCCTCTCCTTCGGAGCGTCACATGAAGCGACGAGTTTCAGTGATGACGGCATCAGCTGATCACCTCTGGATCATCTGTCAGTCAGCTCTAACAGCTGTTTGTGCGTCTGGGCACGTGCGCTGTAATAACTCTGATCAAACAGAAACAGTAACAGAGATTTGTCTGTTCTTTTAACCAGTTAAACACACACGTAACCATAAAGAAAACTTGCTCTCTGTTTATTCTGTGTGCTGTTTAGAAGCTCACGGATCACTTTTCCGGTAAAATGCGTAATTGTGAGATTATTTATGAATTATTTATCCTTTATCTTGAGCCCATCTGATCGTGAACTCTGAAGCTTCAGAGTTCACGATCAGATAAAGTGGGTTATATTACTATCAATATGACCCACCTTATTGTGTCTCAGGAAGATATTATTGATCAGTCAGTTTTTTGTATTAATCCTCTGATTATATTGATTTGATGATGGTTGTGTTCAGTGTTTTGTGATCTAAACTCACAGCAAACCCTTTAATACCAGATTTATGATCAGTTTCTGAACGATCCTCTGTGCCCGTCTTCAGCTCGTCTTTTCTCTCATTAAACTCCGTTGTGTTTGTGAAGTTTCATGTGAAGTCTGAGCTGCTGCAGCGTCCAATCAGAGAGTGATATTCCATATGGGGGCGTGTCGGTCAGTGAAAAGACTCCCGCAAAGCCGGCTCTCGTGTCTCCTCGATCATAGCTCCTCCGATCAGTCTCCTCTCTCCTCTCTCCTCTGAGCGCAATTATCGCTTTGGGACAGTCTTCAAAATGGCGACTGGGAAAGTACTTCCGGTGTCGTGGAGGAGATAGGACGGAGGAAGCACGAAGTTAACGCATTGAGACGCACCCCAAGTCTTCAGGGACTCAGCCCTGCTTTTGTACATATTCTGCTTGGTGGGAGTCCTGACACTGCCACCGTTACATTGGAGGACTGTCCAGACCTGGACATCAGGGAAACAATTAGGCTTGTATGTTTAATTAAAAAACAGTTTTCTGTCTTTCGGTAATACGTTGTACAATGTGGATACCTTTTTATTTGATCAATCTTTATTTGTATAGCGCCAATTCATAACAAGTGTTATCCCAAGACACTTAACAGTAGAGCATAAAACTCTTCATTTTGTGGATACACATATAAACATATATAAAAACTAGTGCTGTCAGACGATTAAAAAAAATAATCTAATTAATTAGCGGATTTATTATTAATAAATCTAATTAATCACATTTTAATCTCATATCTGCTTAAAGTACCCTAATAAAGAATTTGAATTCTAGGATATTATAAAATTTTTGTGCATGACTAATCAAATGAATACACTAAGAAGTGAAGATTTATAAATCCACATTTTTATTGGTGATTAAATAAAACAAAAGTCAGGGCAACTTGTCCAGAAAATTCTTAGCTCAATCAGGCAACTCAAATTTCACTTTCAGTGTGTTTCATAAATCAAATTCAAAATAAGAAAAAGGTTGAGGACATCCAGCAAACCAGTTAGGCCTGATGCATTATTAAAGAATGTAGTAAAAATATAGATAAACCAATTCAATAATAAAACAAGACTAAGTCTTAAATATGCCATTCCTGTTGTCACCTGGGCTTTGTTTTGTTTGACTAGAGACGCATGTGTGAAGTGACGTGCCACTGCCATGTACGAGTCCTCCTGCTGGCCAATATTAAAATGTTTGTGTGCTATGATTAATTGCGATACATTTTTATGACGCACTAATTTGTGGTGTAATTAATCTAATTAATGCACTAAAGTAACTGCCCTATAAAAAACAAAAACACATATGTATACAAATATATACTCCCAACACCAAAATGAATCCGTATATCCCTTTTATTGTGTATCCATTAGGAATGTGTGTTAATATCAGCAGAGTATTTGTATCAGCCCACAACATGCCATCACTAACTGCCATCTCTGGTATCCATTGTCCTTGACAAGATATTTTACATCCCTTATTGTCTTAAAGCTTGAAGGGGGATCCATACTGTCTGATAAAGATAAACAAAGCATCCAGGACTTGGCCTTTGCATGGGACCTCCCTTCCCTAACTGAGAACAACAGGAGGTGGCTTTTTGAGAAGCTGTTGATCCATGCTGTGAGTGAAACTTAGTTTGATAAATGTCTATCCAAACAGACTGTACATTTGTTTTTGAGTCTTTTGAGTTACTTTTTGGTAAAATAAAAAAAAAAAAAATACTGCACTTTTTCCTGATGGTTTCTGTTCTTACTCTCTTTTTACTTTTAACAGGTAATAGGACGTGTGACACGGCAAATAAAACAGCTGAGACGAGGTCTTAAAGAGACACCATTGTGGACACTGATGACCAAAAGACCTGACACAGTGGCCCTACTCTTTCCTAAAGATGTGGCAGGAAATGTCTGCGCGGAGGTTGAATTTATTTTAATATTATCTTTTAGTGCTGTAGAAAATGTTTTTTATACCTTGTAGGCATCCATTACTGTCCATTTTTGTCTTGTTCTTGTTACTGATGTATTCCTATACATTACTTACAATTGACATCATTGGTATCAACCAGTTATGTTTGACCAAAGAGTGTAATGAGTATTGATTTAAGAATCAAAATTATTGTCTTAGTCATTCTATTTTCTTTTTTTCAACATAGGTACTTCTTCAGCGAATCACATGGCCTCGTGAGGATGACAGTGATGATGAAGACTGTTCCATCGAAACTAAGTGCCGCATGTCAGGCTATCTGCGACAGTTCATAACCAATGGTAAGTTTACTCGTCTTAAGAGTTTGTCTAATCTTCTGTTAAGTTAAGCTGTTTGTGCAATAGTTGGCTATTTATTCTAATGACTAATCATCACCCATTTGAATCTACTTCGTAGCAACACCAGCTGAACTCACCAACTTGGTGAAATTCTGGACCGGATGGGAGGTCGTACCACAGAGTCTCTCTGTGGAAATCATTGGGGGCAGATACCCCACATCATCTACCTGTTTTGAGACCTTGCGCATTCCAGGGCATTATAAGGACTACCCATCTTTCAAAAATGACATCCTGGCCTGTATTTGCACTTGTCATACTGGATTTGGTCTTGTGTGAGCTACATCTGGGCCTCAGTTTATGCTTATCAGACATAGTGGCTGAAGTTAAATGTTGTTTTCAAGCTTAGGTGTTCATTATGTCTTGAAGTTGTACAGATATAGTTCTCTTTCTTTTATCTCAGACATGTAGATCCTTCACGTACCTTGACATGTTTCGGCGGAAACTTCCGCCTTCCTCAGAAGTGTCAACAGATGATAGATATGACGTGTTAAATCAGCTGGTGTTATGGAGGTGTGACTCTCCTGTTAATTTTTCTGACGGGGTCACGCTGTCCATTCCCCTGAGCAGGACGCTGCTCCAGGTGTGTGAGAGCATGTATGCCCCCACCTCCCTGTGCATCGTCCCTGGGTCCCGTTTCCTGAATTACGAATAGGGAAGCCATTGAGATCAGGAAACAGGGCCCAGGGATGATGAACAGGGAGGTGGGGGCATACATGCTCTCACACACCTGGAGCAGCGTCCTGCACAGGAGAACAGACAGCGGGACGCGTGACCCTCCTGTCAGAAAATTTGACAGGAGGGTAACACCAGCAGATTTAACACGTCACACCTATCATCTGGTGACATTTCTGAGGAAGGCGGAAGTTTCCGCCGAAACATGTCAAGGTAGGTGAAAAATCTACATGTCTGAGATAAAGGAAAGAGAACTATATCTATGTTTTCAAGCTTGTTCAGATTGATCTGACAGTACATTAAAGGTTCAACACAAAACAAGTCTTCCTGATCATTTTATTTAGGTATCTTGAAATTGCTCACAAAATTGAACTGCAGATATGTAGATATCACAGCCCAAAGACTGGGATGCAGCTCTTGGGTTGATTGCATCTCTCAAAGATGTCAGTTGTTCATCAGTCAGTGGGCATGCAGTGTGTGGAACAATGACACTCAAGTGATCATCACAAGGAAGTCCACTTTCTTCCCAGTCAATGTTGGGGATATCCATGCCCTACAAATAGAAAGCATTTTAGATTGTATAAAGTAAAAGTGGACACACTTCAAAATATTTTGTGCTTTTAGCAGATCTGATTCAATATCTTTAATTAAATGATTTGTTCTAATTACACATATGCATAACCTCTATGCTGTCTGGTCCCGGAACTGGATTATGTGTGCGACCAAGTTCCCACAGCTGGTTAGGAGTCATGTGGCCCTCTGTTCTTAGTGAATGGTTGTCCCAGCCACTGTGGAAAGTATCGAGGTCATCCTGCAGGCGTGGGAGGAACACAAAGTGGCAGCAGAAGAGGTGCATTTCATTGGCGATGCTGAGGAAGCCCTCTTCTTCAAGGTAGTGGAGAACATCATAGTAGATGCAGGTTACAGCTGTCCACAGGTCTCTCCACAGCCGCTCAATTCTGGAAAATGTAAATACATTTTTAAAAAATAATCAAAAAAGTGTTTCTAATTATCTGTTTAATTTGTTTAAAATATTTTTATCCCCAATGGATGCACAAAAAATAAATGTTAAAATATCAAATATATTTCAAACAATGAATTTCTTTATTTTGTATTTTTGCACAACCCACTTAAGATTTAGAACTTGTTTCATACATACTGCATGTCAATACAGCCTATGCATATGTGAAAAAAAATTGTACATGAAAGTTCCCCAGTAAGTAGTTGTCTGCCAACATACTACCACAGCACAGTATGAAAGAGGTGGCAACCTAGCATCTGGTATCACTATTACTGAACATACCGTTGGTTATGAACACTCTTCCCGGATATAAATGTTTGTATGTCAGTATGTTGCTCTCTTTCCTCCTTTTCTAAATTGATGAGACTGTGAAGCTGTGTCAGTTCGTTTAAAATAGCTGGACAAACAGTCAATTGACCTGACAAAGCATTCAAAAACACAAGTTCTTGTGTGCAAGTAAACTCCAAGAAGTCTAGGTCCAGAGGCATACGTCCCAGAATATTCTCCAATCGAGAGCGAAGCCTTTCCAAAAGATGATTAAGCAGTTGCTCCTAGGAGAGAAAAAATTAAATTAAAAAAATTACCCATAGAAAAGCAGACCCATGATAAGTTCTACTATTTAGAGAGTGCAACTTGTAATAGTAATTGCTTCAGATACTTGAACAGTTTAAAATTAGATGGCTATTGACAATTATTACACAACAACTCGACAGTGACCTTCTGATCCTCACTCTCTACATTTATAACTAGCAGGTATCTGCGTGAAAGAGTCCTTTCTCATGCGCAACCCTAAAGTGGTATATAAAATGAATGCTAAACTATTGTATCACAAAATCAATCTAAAATTCACCGGATGAAAGGCGAATCTGGGCCTCTGCAGGACAATATTAATCATTTACGGCTGTCATGTCCCACCTCGGTGAAGTTCGTTTCAGGTTGGATCTTCCCAGGCACCTGTTGGTCCTTATATCCATACAACTGCTTAACCGTCGAAGACCCAACGCAAAACTAACTTCACAGCGGTGCACAACCAGACTGCTGCGTAAAGCAGGTAGGTCCGTGGAGATATGCCCGCTGTTCCCCCACCCCCATGCACCCAAGGGCGGCGGCCAAAAGAAAACTGACTAATGTAAATTACGTTATACTGCAACCGTGTATCACAGTTTAAATGTCGGTGTTTAAAGAGCAACTCGGGTTTTTTGACACCTGGACCTTATTTATAGGTGTTTGCATGCTCTATACTCATTCAGACAAACATCGTGCAGCTCGGAGTCCTTCAGAAGTTATTTAGATCCAACCGATTTTAGCCGCACTTCGCGGAGGCCATGGCAAGGGAGCTTCGGCGCGGCACATAATCTCTGCAAAATCGCTCATTTCGGCTATATTTTGTCATCCATCGCTATCCATCGTTATCACAAACACGCTCCTCTTCTGTTGCCATAGGCGAACACTGTCCACAAGCGCACCACCAGTTCGCATTGAGTCGTGGACATGCTAAATAAGGTCCAGGTGTCAAAAAACCGGAGTTGCCTTTTAATGTCAGTAATACTCACCGAAGCGATATCTCTTCCGTTGCTCGACATGGCTGAGTAGCCGGTTTCTTCTTGTCTCGTTTGTTTGTATGTTTTTTTTTTTAACTTCTTTTGTTCTCTTCCTCCGTATTTTTCTCCTTCTGTTCGCTGCTCCTCTTCTCACGGTACCTCTTCTGCTTTGCAAAACGAATTGACCCTTGGTGACCTGTCATGGTGTCAAATGACCAGTGGAGCGTAACCTGATTGGCTGAGCGTTGTACGACTTGACCAAGGGATCGATTGCTTCTCCTTGGTTACCCGGATGTTGAGACTGGATTATTCTTGACACTGAATTTCCTGACACTGAATTTTCTGGCACCGAATTTCTCGGGACATAGATATTTTTTTGATGTTGAATTCTTTTTAACACTGATTTTTTTTCGACTGGATTTTTTGAGATGTTGAATTTTTTTACACTGAATTTATTTCAATATGGACAAATATAAAAGGAGGAGAATAACCAATCAGCGCTTGAAATTCGATGTTTTTTAATATTCAAAGTCCAATTTCGATGCTGAAAAAATTCAGTGTGAGAAATTCATGTTCAAATCCTGATGGCACAGTTATACTTCCATACCCTTTTACCCTTAATGTTTACAGCCTATGTTGATCTCAGGACCAAGAGAAAAGCCTTTGACATTGTCATGGCAGTAAGGAGACTTCAGGAGGAGAAAAAAATTCTTGTCATGGAGATGAACCACCATTGGAAATCTCTTTCAGCTCGTGGTAAATCTCTAAAGGGACAGTCCTGCTTGGTTTCTGGAGCAGTGATTCAAAGTATGTATTTGAATTTCACATTGCATGAATGTGCAAATCAAAGTCTGCTGATAACATTACTAAAACTGTTTTTAACTCTTAATGTTAATTTAAGATTCACCATGGAACCTAAATGAAGATGAGTTACAGGGTCTGCACAGTGTCATTGGAAAAAAGCAGCAGAAGATCAGAGAGATGATGACTCATGCAAGACGCTGCTACCTGCAAGTTTTGTCTGGAGCAGAGGACATCGACTTCCTGCAAGATGATCAGGCTGATTACTCTGATAGTGATTCTGAAGGTTCAGATGATGCACTGTGGAAGCCTAATCAAAGGGCCTTCAGTGCTTTTAACTTATTCACCTAAATCAGATGCTTAAAAGATCCATGTATCATTTCATATGGACATTACAATCAAAGCAACAATATACAGGAATTCAGTTGGATGGAATTTGGTGCTGCGGCAGCACGGTGGAATATAGCTGAGCACTTGGAGCTAACACAACCTGATGCTGGTTTGTGGATTTTTCATTTTCACTGAATGTTTTTTAGCAGGTTTGAATGTTTTGCATTTTATTATTCAAAATTTCAACCTCATGCAATTTTTATGTATGATTTTATTGAAAATCTTTAGGACATATTTTTTGCTGTGATTCTGAGTACTTCATCAGTCTGGTTGTCTTGTTGTCTTCAGCTGTGATGTGACTTACCAATTTGCATCATTTATTTTGTTTTGCTTCTTCTTGATAATAAAGACTATTTTTGCAAACTTGGCTTTGTGAATTCATAAAAACTTGGATAATCCTTGAAAATGTCATTGCTTAGCAGGCTTTGGTGTTCTAATAAAAATGTAAAATTGTGCTAAAAGAATGATAATATTAAAAATAAATGCTTCACTGTGTTAAGCCTTGGTCCTATTGAAATCATTGAAACAAAACAATACATCCCTCCAGAGCAACCTAAGATCTTTTTCAATATTGGAAGCAATGAAATTACACATCGATCCAAAAAAATGTGGACAATGGGCCTAAATTTATAAATCCCTGTATCTACATTTATAGAACAGAAAGTGCATTTCATACTTCGGAAACCGGAAGTGGTAAAAGGACCGTTTCACATTTTTAGAAAATTAAAAAAATTATTAACAATAGAACAGCATATTAAAATTTTTTTAAATAAAAACACTCAAGTGGTTTTTCTGTAAGTAATTAGGCTAACAAGTTTTTTAAATACATTATCAAGAAAGAACTTTAAAGGTGGCCCTATGCTCCCTTCAAATTTAGAACTACAACCTTTGGATTGATTTGCATGAAGCAATATGGCGCGGTTGGCGGGAGTTGTAGTTTTTTTTCTTTATGAAATATTAGTGTTTGATTATCAAAAAGTGGCAGTTGTTAAAACTGGAAAAAGTAGTACACTCGGACATATATGATGATGATAAACCAATGTATATAATCAGATTTCACATATCAAATTTCTTAATAGGAGAACTTTAATTTAACCCTTTTTTATTGTGCCCTTATCTGTTGATTATATCCATGTGATAGCAGGGCTCAAGAGGTTTCCATAACACTTTGTACCATGTCTGTACCCCTTTCTGTTGATGAGTTATAACCATTTGAATATCCTCAGAAGTCAGCAGTCAGGGGCTTGTATTTCAAAGCAGGAAGCATGTAGAGCCTTCATACTGACATATGTTACTCTCCACTTCAAGACCTTACCAACGATGTATGTGGTTTAGATATCAGACAATTTTTGAATTTTCAGATTTCAGGGCTGCAGGCCGGCAGATGAGTGGGTTCGGAAAGGGACTTGACAGTCAACTGATAAAATTAGACTTTAAGCTCTTTTTTTTTTTTTTTTTTTTTTTGTACTTTTTTTTTTGCATTTATTTTGTAATTATGTACTGACCAAAATGAGACAGCCTTAGATTGAGATAGACAGTGTTTAAAACACTTCATTGTCTTTTTTACACTCCTTACATACCAAAAAAGATCACACCCCAGATCTTTGTGAAAAGTGTCTGGAGGTTGGTAGCTACTATCAGTACCTCTGGCAATGTAAACTGATTAAAAGGTTTTGAGGTATAATCTCTCAAGAACTAAGTAATATCTTTCTTGCAGGTTGAATTTTAAAGGGACCCAGGCTTTTTGTGGTCGGCCTGCCATCTAGACATTTAACACTTACACACTCACAGCTTAATCCATGTGACAAGCTACTGTTATGGACCAAGTGTCTTCTGATTTCTGATTAACTCGATAAAAGATTTACTTTCAAATGTCAGTGATATGCAGAGATGGTCAGGGTTCTCCTTCATTCAGAATTAGTGTTGTATTGAGAGGCAATCAGAGGTGTTTTACAGAGCTGTGGTCTCTTCTTTTTGATTATTTGCTGACGGATCAGTCAGAGATCGATGGCCAAGCACCTGTAGAATAACATTAAAGTTCATTTTTATTCATTCATGTTCTAGACTGCTTATCCTTTTTTGGGGTCGCAGGGGGCTGGAGCCTATCTGAGCTGTCATCGGGTGAGACTAGGGTACACCCTGAACCAGTTGCCAGCCAATTGCTGGGCAACATAGGGAGACATACAACCATTTTCTATCAGACTCACCTAAGGGCAATTTGGAGTCACTAATTAACCAAATGAGCATGTATTGGTCTGTGGGAGAAAGTCTGAGTACTCAGAGAGAACCCATGCATGAACAGGAAGAGCATGCAAACTTTACATAAAAGAGTCCTGCCTGACCCAGGGATTGAATCAGCAACCCTCTTGCTGTGAGGCACATGCACTACCTGCTGCACCACCATGCCGTCCAGTTTGTACTGAACTTGAACTTTTTATATATTTATCTATTTATTTCTTCCCAATCAAAAAAAAAAATCTGTGATGTGATCTGATGACAGAACTATGATGCTATTTTGCTATATATTGTATTTATGTTCATTAAGAGATACTTTTCTTAACTTAAGCTGCCTACACTTTCACATAGTTGAGACTATCCAGCTGGAATAGAATAGAATGCTCTTTATTGTCACTCTCAGTGTGCTTAGTGTACAACAAAGTTGGAAGTGTATATGTCCTTTGAGGGGCCGATGATCTTCAGGGCTGTTTCCACAGTCTTCTGAGGCCTCGCTCTGTCTGCCTGAGTGCAGCTCCTGTACCAGGTGATGATGCAGTATGTCAGCAGGCTCTCTGTGCACGAGCGGTAGGAGGCCAGCAGCCTCCTGTCCAGATTGTTCTTCCTGTAGACTCAGGAAATGTAGCCTATGAGTCTTAATGAATGATGAGATGTTGTCTGTCCAGGAGAGGTCTTTCCAGATCTGGATTCACATGAACCTGACTGTGTGAACCCTCTCCATACACTTGCCGTTGATGTAGGGGGTGGCTTAGCACTGGTCCCCCTGAAGTTCACCATGTTCTCCTTCGTTTTTGTGGATTTCAGTGCCAAACTGCCAAACAAGTAAAAGGCTAAACATTTAATGCAGTAAATGTTGGATAATTGTTAAGATACTTCAGGGTGTGAAGGTACATGCTGATTTACAAGCCAGGCTCAGGGAATGATCATGATTAATAAAGTGCACTAAGACCATGATAGCCACTTAATGTTGTGTTCTTTCTCTTGTCATGAGTTCAAGATGATTGAAGGCAGTCATCGGCTCCTCAGGTCACCCCAAAGCTTGACTTTTGGCAGTCAGATGACTATTGAGTGTTACAACCCCCAGAGCCCCAAACTTGGACACCTTCAAAATATTTACTGTTTGCAAACAAAACAACAAAACATTATGACACCAAAACAACATTTAATAATCCAACAACTCATAACAGGGCCACACACTGTGAAAACATTGTTGTGTTAAATTGCTGTGCATAAAGTGTAATAGGCTGCTAATAACTGGATAAATTACCATAGCTGAAACTAAGATTTACCTCATGAAGTGAACATATTAGTGAACAAAGTATACAAATTGAACTGAACAAAACATTAAATGTGGAACTTTTTTACAACTTAAACTGATCGGCCGGTTCCCATGTGTCATCCCATGTCTTGCCGCTGCCAGGATAGGAAAGACAGAGACATAAACACAGGAAATAAAGATCAGAGGCTAAAATTTCTTCTGACATATCAAGAAATTTCATGTCTATAATTTCCTTAGTAAACCTGTCTTTCACATTAATAATTAAGCTCTAGTAGTGAATTTCAAATGAGATAGCAACCACTGGATCACAGCATAAATCTTTTGTCGATAGTTCAACATACCGGTTCATGGTCGCTTACGGAGCACTTACCATTGTGAGCATGGTGCCCACCTCACTTTCACTTCTTCTCTGCCCTGGAAGGCAAGCAATAAGAAAAAGGGTGCAATTTGTTAAGAGAAAGGTGTTTTCTTTCATAGACAGAGCCATAACACATATGTGCACTTTTAAGTAGCTAAGTATTATGTAGAAATTCTTTATCTATTCAAATAATTTCTCAAGAACATAGACATCACAGCATAAAGTAGAATCTTTTTAAAAATATGACTTCAATATAAATTTAGCCCTCAGTAAACATGACATACTATATGTAAGCCCAGGACTGGAGGCTTATGCAGAGGGTGACTGATATTTCACAGACCATTTTTGGTACCAGCTACAGAGTATCAATGATGATAGTAAAGATGTCTGTGCAGAAACTGAATACTACAAGAAAGCAGACACCCAGCCATAGACTGTTCACCCTGCTGCCATGTAGTATAAAATATAGAAGTATCCACTGCTGTAGCACCAGACTATAAAATATGTTCTTTGCTCAGACTGTAATACTCCTCAAACTTCACAATGGTTTGGTATTAGAAACCATAAACTGAATATCAAATTAATTTCCTTTTGCAACACATTGTTACAGAGTGGCCAATAAATACAACCCAGAACCTTGCTTTTACATTGTATTTCACAATGAAGCCAAACATAACAAAGGAGAACATACTTACATTTACCAGGCTTCGATTGGACAACATCCTCATACTTAAACACCCTCTGCTTCCTACGTCTTAGGCATTCTAAAAATAGAGAAAAAAGAATCTTATGGGGCTAGCCTAGCAATTTGAGAAGAACTATATGCCTACATAATAATATAAAGGGATATCTAACCTTTCTTTTTCTTTGCTTTTCTTTGTTTTGGTGGGAGGACAGGGCACAAAGATGACACAGGATATGGGGGAGACTGAGACATGGGAGAGGATGAAGGAAGGTGAGACAATGTGGAGGCCAGAGGAGGAAGAGAGGGAAGGGGGCATGGAGGATGAGAAGAGGTGGAGGTTGGTGAAGGATTAGTAGAGAGGGGAAACGGAGGATGAGAAGAGGTGGAGGCTGGTGGAGGATGAGTAGAGAGGGGAAACTGAGGATGAGAAGAGGTGGAGGTTGGTGGAGGATAAGAAGAGAGGGGAAATGAAGGGGGAAAAGAGGTGGAGGTTTGTGGAGAATGAGTAGAGAGAGGAAACGGAGGAAGAGAATAGGTGGAGGCTGGGGGAGGATCAGAAGAGAGGGGGAACAGAGGATGAGAAGAGGTGGAGGCTGGGGAATCATCAGAAGTGGTGGAGAGTGGTGGATGATGAGAGGAGAGGGGGAACGGAGGAGGGTAAGAGGAGAGGGGGGATGGAAGTTCAGTTGGCAGGCAGGATGTTGAAGGTTCAGAGGGGACAGAGGATGTAGGGTGACAGTTAGAAAGAGAAGAAGGTGAGGTATTTGGGATGAGGTGCAGGATGATTTCTTCCTCATCTCCTCCTGACTGTAGTGTCACAGGCTGAGCTGCTGGACAGCTGCTGTCCTCAGGGGGCCAAGGAACTGCTGCCGGTGGGCTGGTGACACTTGGGGAAGACAATCCTGCAAAAATGGAGAAAAAAATGTAAATATTCTCCTGTCACACCATTTTCATTCCTATGTTAAGGATAAAAACTAATTGTACCTGCATTCTGCATCATGAACTATTAGCTGCAGTCACATTAAACTTGTTGAGACAGATAATCCATCCCAGTGTGTGCTCATACTACATCCTTAGTTTATAAGACAGAGAGATGAAAAATCATGCAACCACACTGAGATGAACCATTGCACATTTTTGTGATACTAATCATCTGAATTTTGACTGGGAGTAAGTCTGAACACATGGTAAATGATCTGAGATTATTAACAGCATTGGCATCACTCAGGTATGGGCGTATCATTATCACGGTGTCCACTCAGATAACATGCTTGCCTGACATCTTTTGTTTCAGGCAACAGCAAAAGTTGTTCTCTCTAAAATGGCTTAGAAGTAAAGAGGTTGCAATGTAGCAATGAGCTAGATGTAAAGCCAGGGGTCTGTCTTTCTCACTTTTTGACACTGATTTATTCATCTTGAGAACCACTCCTCCAATCAACACCAAACTTGGCTGATTTCTTCCTTAGAACCTTAAGAACTTTCAATTTTCAGACAGTTTGAGTAAAATAATATGAGATGTGTAAACATTTTCATTATTTAAAAAAATGTGTTAGTGACTGAGTTCTGAATTCACTATAGGTTGCAGTGCAGCAATAATCTGTCATAATTCAGAGGATGACATAGTGAAGTTTCAGGTATGGAGAACATTCAAGTGACTTAGTATTTAATGACACATGTAGTATCACCAGCATTCATTTAACACAACTTATGAAATAGCTAAAATTGAACTGAAAAATAAGCTCTGATTGCATGTGACAAGCTTCTTAAAGTTTTCACGATATCTCCCTTTGATTTTTACAAGGTAATCTGGTTGAGCTGCAGTGACCATTACCAGGGCATGAGAAACTAGACAAGCACATTGTTAATGGGCGCTGTCTATGCCCAGATGGATCCCATTATACGGACGTCCGCTGCACGATTTTGGATCTAAATATCTCCCGAAACACTGCTTGGATCAGGAAAGCCTTCTTGGTGAGTATTTTGTTCTACTTCATTCTATAAACAATGTAAAAGCTGTATGAACTGAACTTATCCTTTGACGGCGCTCTCTCTTCCCCCCGGTTCAAAGCATGTTGCTAGATGTGATACATTCACGGACCGTCGGAAATTTGAAAATCTGACGAGAACACCACTTTTTTCATGTAGGACAAAATCTACAGAAAATCAACCGTTTGCTCTAGCTCAATTCTGTAAAAAACAGGTAATTTTACACTCTCTACTGCATCAAACAAGTCCTGAATTATCGAAAAAGGTCTTGTATTTAAATCTAAAGAATTATATGAAAATTTGCTTCCATCTTCCTGGTGTCATGTTTCAGCTTGGGGCTGCTCTGCACCAATCAGTAACAGTTTGTGTGTTCAGAGCATGTGAAACTGAAAATACTTCACTTTTCTTTGATCCAAGACTTGAATAAAGTGTTTTGTACATAGTTCCTCACAGTTTTTAGCCTTTAGCCCTGGTTCTCTTGACCTCATAGAAGTATAGAAGTTCATATTGCAGTGAAAATGGAGTCCACATCGAGTAAAAATGTGAACAGTAGCAAAAAACGTCCTA
This sequence comes from Halichoeres trimaculatus, assembly GCF_033239565.1. NCBI lineage: Eukaryota > Metazoa > Chordata > Actinopteri > Labriformes > Labridae > Halichoeres > Halichoeres trimaculatus. Next base: position 1,011,023 of record NW_027437203.1, read on the forward strand.
AAAATCAAATCAGCTTATCTTAGGTGCAGGACTGTGTAGATTTTGTAAAGATAGAACCATAATACTTTTTTCATTTGTTCCTTATGCCTCAGTGTACCTAAAAATGTGTTGTATATATTCCCAACTTATTTTTAAATGTCTTTTAATGTAATTTTAATGTCCTGGAATTCAAATTCTTTATTTTGGGACCTTAAGCAGATATGAGATTAAAATGCGATTAATTAGATTAATTAATTACAAATCCTGTAATTAATTAGATTAATTTTTTTAATCGCCTGACAGCACTAATTTTATCTAATACAGAAACTTAGACCCCAGCACAGTGATGTGGGACTGTTAAGCTCTAGCTTGCCATTTGTGTGCATTATGGAGCGTTCCACCTCCTTTTACAAACCACCACCAAAAAGTGAAAGTGTTGTTACCATGAGCATACTAAAGAACTGTAATGGAGTCAATTAAGTAGTCAACTGAGAAAACATTTCTTCTGCCCTCAAGGGCAGTGGCTGGATCCTGTCTGAGGCGTAATAGATGGTATTAACCACATACAGTATTTTAGCTCCAAATTGTTTCATCAAAAGGGATTAGAATGAGGATTATGATTAGCATTAGCAGTTAACGTGAAACACGCTAGTTCCAGTTAAATGAATAACTACATGATCACCTCATAACAGCCAAGCTTTTTGAAAATATGAAAATAAAATTGAAAATATAAATATGAAACTAAAAATGTGAATATGAAATTGTTGCTAGGCACCTGTTGGCTATGGCTGCCTTTTGAAGCAGCTCTCTCTTCTTTGTCCGATTCTTGTAATTGTTTTGTCTCTTTTTCGTCATCTTTGTATTTGGAGTGGCTCTTTACTTTATCTGGTTCATTGTTGGTCATGGACACCAAACTTTTTGTGGCTTCAGTGATATTTTTACTACTTTTTCTCCTGTGTTTGTCTGGAGATCCTACATGTAACCATGGCTGCATTGTTTACATGTGAAATCAGCTGTTAGCAGCCCGTAGCATGTCAATGCTAACTGGTGTAAAGCTTGATGATTTCCCTCAAGGTGAGGAGGAGGAGGTGAGGACAACATGCTGGTTCTCCGGTGTGAGCTCGGAGGTGACAACGTGGACCTGTCCTTCCATCCATTGTTGTTGGGAATGTGGGATTTATCTGGGATCTAACGTGGGATGGACGAGCTAGCCATGCTGGCCCAGCGGCAGAGGGGCTGCCAGAGGGCAGAGTGGCATCGTGCTGTTCACGGACGTGGCTGACAGAGCAAACACCGGACGCCACCGCCACATTGGAGAAGCCTTACCTGCTGTGAGCAGACAGGATCTAGGAGACAGAGACTGAACAGACTGCTGGGGAGGCTCAGTCCTGGACCCTGTGGAGGTGGAGGCTGGCTGACTGGACAATGATGGACAAGCTGTCATCATCTATTTTCTTATGGACCTTTTTGCACTTTCTATACACTTTATTATTTTTGTTTTCTTGATTGCTGCTGTGACTTCAATTTCGTTGTACTTGTTACAATGACAATAAAGTTCAATTCTATTCTTTTCTAAATATTTTGATCATTCTTACATTATGTCATTACGTGAATATGTATGCAGCATATAGATCAATGATTAAAATTACATGCACCACACAAGACTGATAGACAAATTAGATAATTATATAATGTATGAGAAACTAATCCCCTTGTGAAATCAAAGTGACTACAACTTACAGATATCTGGGCCGACTTTACTGTCCTGCATGCGTTTCGATTTTTCTTTACAGAAGACGACCAGGTGGAGTCTTTGAGCTCAGCCTGTTTTTTTTTTTTTTTAATTTTTAATTTTCTGGCAGAGGACAAAGGCACTGAGTGCAGCTTCTGCACTGCAGTGCATTTGGGGCCTGGCAGGAGGGGCAACACTTGATTTTTGGCTTCGTCATTCTGAAAAAGAAAGTGAACATTGGATTATTTATGATACTATGTATGCTGTCACATGATATATGTATCAATTTGGATATGCAATTTGCAAACAGACAAATATAGCACAGAGCAACATTTTATGCAAACACAATATTTCTATTGCAATATGATTTTAGATAACAAATTGTCAATACTTGAAAAAATGTACAATCATTAAAAAGTGTATCAACCTCCAGTGCTTTAAAACTGATGACTACATTCAGGTTCAATACACATTCAAACACCAATAAAGACTGAAGGTTTGTACAGTCAAAGTTGACATCATTCTGTGAATAAGGGCCAATGTGTGCTGTCACAGGTAAACACTTATGTTAAAAACATGATTTACATGTCAAGGACAGCTCATAGAGCAAGCAGTGAGGGTGTGTTTTCTACAAAAATCTGGTTTGTATGCAACGGTATATGTAACAATAGTAGTTAAGTTCAGTGCAGTATGAAATATCTATTTTGCAGGATGTGAACTTATCATTACGCAGCTGAAATAAATTAAACTAGTGCGATTTGAGTTGACTTTGATAGCGCTACCTTCACCCCGTTAAGCTAATTTGAGCTGCTACTACGTTGTTTATACAGATGAGTTAGCAACGAAAAAAGAAATGTTGCAGAGAAAGTTCTCTTTAAATTTCTCTCTCTCTTCCAGAAAATGGTCCAACAAGACATATTATTTTTTTTGTTATGTCTGTTTTGTTATCGACATTAAAATGATCGGGAGAGTTTACAACTTACCTGGCTTTTGTGTGATCAATAAACAATTCTTGACATGAATAACGCAGCATTAACTGGCAGGATCCTTGAACACTACGACTCCCAAAGGGCATTGCGTCTTACGCATCCAATCACCAAGCTTGAGACTGACTCACCAAACTTTTGGCGGACTGAAGCTAAGTGCAGATATTTTTTTAACAGCGTTTCAATAATTAGTCGCGTTTAATCACTTCACTTCAAATATATCTGACAAAATCTTTGAAATGCTTCCATTTTTGATTGGTTTAAAAAAGATTTGGTGAAGCAAAGCTTTTGGGCGTCGTCACTATGGAAACAACCCACGGGATTGTGGGTAGTGTAGTATCTTCGGCCATCCAAAAGTGAGATCGAATTCATTATTTCTCAAAATCGAAAGGAACATAAAGACAACTGATGGACTTAAACATTGACACATCTTATTGAGCAATTAACAATGACAAATATGTGTTTTTTTTTGTAGAGAAATATCGCGTATAACATAGTAAAATAGCGACGAACGTGAAAACTGTCAGACAGGAGAGTTCTTCCGGATGTTCGTTCCCCCGTTAACCAATTGGATGTAAGCTCACAGCGTCTTAAAACGCCGCAGTCGGTTTACATTGGAGTAAACTGAAGACCCGCAGCGTCTCATGAGGACGCAGAGGGAGAACTTTCGCGTCAGCTTCTGACGGCAAAGGGCCCTGACCAAGCGTCGGTTTTTGACACGCTGGGAGTGAGACTGTGTTGGCTAGACACTCTTGAAGCAGTTTGTGGGGTTGCCCTGCTCTCTCACTCAACTCTGCTTTGGACTGAGCAGGAGCTCACTTTGTGAGCTTCACTTCATGTGATTATCAGCTGATCAGATCATTATAGTGATCACCAAGAAGCACTGCTGTTTTGCCTAACGTGGCTTCGCCTTACGCCGCCTGGTATTACTGGACTTTGCTTTGCTTTATATGTTCTGCCTTGACTTGGCTGGGCCATGGTACACCTGGGTTTGGCTGCCTGAGTCATATGTGTATCCTGCCCAGAACCAAACTTAATTGTCGTTGAGCCTGCTGAGTCTGGGCCTTACTTGTGCTCTCTCAGCCGAACTTTACTTGGCTCAGAATAACTGGGCCTATTTGTTTTAAGTGTGTGAAAGTGAGTTAATTAATTTGATTTGGATTTCTTCTTTTGGATTTTGGTTCAGCACTGATTTGAGTCATTTTGTTTCGGTCTCCTTTTCTTCCTGGTTTGATATTTCCTTTTTCCCCTTTTGGTTTCCTTGTGCCTTAATTCTTTTGTTGTCATATTAGAATTTTGGACACAGTTATTTCTTTTGGTTTGTTTCTTTTGTGAATAACAGTTATTTCTGAGGGTTGGTTTGGGTACCCCAAGGGTAATGTGGTATTGACTGTTTATTTGTGGTAAAGTAATTTTGGTTCAGTTATCTGTTTTCTGTTATTTCTTTATTATCCAGTGTAGTAGTTGTGTTCAGGCTACTTTAGCAGTTACCTTTGGTGGCCTTAAATGTATTTTTGATTTATTTGTGGGTTAGTTGGGTTTTTGGTTTGTGTTAATTGAATTAATTTTCTCTCCCTGTCCTTATAGGACTGGAGTCTGGTGGTGGTGGTCCTGGGTTCCTGGTGGTGGTGTTCCCCCTCCTCGTGTGTGATGTGGTTCTTCTTGAGTTTTTGCACAGTTCAGTGTGTGTTTTTCACAAGTTACTGGGTGTTCCCTTCCCCGTCACATCCCAATCCAGCCCACTGGTGAGCCCAGTCCTGCCAGGTCCCCTTTTTCCATTGTTTTCTTGTCTTTTGGAGTGTTTGGGTGCTTTTTATGAATTAAACCTTTTAATCTGTTCTTGTTTGAAAAAGAAAGTATCTGTGGACTTTCTAATGTGAACCACGTCTCTGGTTCCTCTTTATGGACTGACCTGTGTGCCTATCATCAGTGAAAGTGAACCCTTTCCCTGGGTGCAAGTCCAAGGGTGGCGTTGCCTGGCTCTATTATCAAAAGTAAATTAAGGGAAACTCAGACCCCGTCCACTCTAGAGAGAGTGTGTGTGTGCTTGTTTAGGCTGGTTTCTTTCACCTCCTCCACTCGCCACATTTTGATAACAGAGCTTTGCAACTTCTATATAACTGGTTGATTGTTCCTTACTTGACCTACTGTGTTGATATATGAGGAAGTGCAAGTTAAACTTCCATCCTGCCAAACTTCATTTTACAAAAAAGAGCAATAAGGAATATTAACAGAAGTCCATACAGAGCTCCCTTAAACCCCAGTATTCATTAAGTTACAGTTGCTGAAGCTTAATAATAGATTTTAACATGCTACAATTTATGCAAAAAGCTAATAAAAAGCTCTGACCATCAAACATTCAGTACACATTTATAAAGGGAGAAAGCATTACAAGTTAAAAGGATTAGAAATATTTAAAAAATCAAGATCCAGAACCACTCTAAAGGAGCACAGTATTACAGTTAAAGGTTTCTCTTTATGGAACAACCAGGACAGGGACTCTAAGGAAACCAAATCATTCAGTATCTTCACAATACATGCATAAACAAATACAGGGATGAAAGATATTCTTAAACCTTCAACTTAAAATAAATAAATAAATAAGTCAATAAATAGGAATAAAACCACCAAAATATTTACTGACAACCATGATACGATTTTTTTTGTTGGGTTTTCCTTTTGTTTGATGTAAATTTGCATTTAAGTTGTGAATTGCTTTGCCTGTCTTCTTTCTGCAAAAAAGAATGAAGGCAAAGCTGAAAGGCATGCTGGAAGACAGTATTTTTGTTTTTATCTGATCATGTGTTTAGCATTGAATGAATGAAGGGGACTTTTTCTCTTTTTTGCTCCTTTTCATTTGTTTGAGATTTGTGTTGTTTTTATATTGTACTTTTATTTTATTGCAACATAAATCCCAAAAAAAAAAAAGTTAAAATAAATAAAATAAGAAAAAAAAAACCTTCATCCATCTTTCAGTGAGAGCTGTCCCTTCAGCAGGCAGAGGACAACTGGTTTCTCTAGTCCATGACACACAGTGGCCCTCATTTATCAATCTGAACGTGAGTGTAGGGTAGGCTCAAATCCCACGCCAGGTCTGAGTTTGTGTTTGCAAGTTTCATGTCATTATAAGATCACATGAGCGTAAATCATTTTCAGACAGAAAAACAGAGGTTTACAGAGAAATATTTAAATATTAATAGTTAAATTAGATATGAAACAATAGTGTTTCTAACATTTCACTCCTCTTCTGTCAAGCTTTCATATACATCACTTATGCAGAGAGCAGAGAGCTGTCAGCTGATAAATAAATATAATAAATCCATAAAATAAATAAAAAAAGATTACTCTATGGGTTTTAAAAATAAAAAATAGAGGCTGTTATCAGTTTTTAATACACTCCCATGTCCATGATAAAGTCTCTGCAGAGAACATTCAGAGGATGCTAAATCAAACTTTGAGCCAGGATTTTTTAAGGAAGCCGTATTGATTACAAAATATACTGTGAAGATGATTATTTCACCCCTCATAATTTTATCATGTAAACGTGAATTGTGTGTGAAAAAGTGACCGTTTCATATTAAATTGTGTTCATTTACATGGGATCACAAACAACCCGCTCATCTTGTGGTACAAGTAATCATAAAACTCATTGACACACTTCTTGTCCAGACACCAAATCAACCACGAATAAAGTTAATGGGATCAGTTTTTAGGTGCACTAGTTTGCAGAATTGAAAATGTTTTATCTGTATCTGACACACAGTGCAGGTTAGTCTGTCCCTCCACCACTTCTGCCTGAAACTAACGCAGAGCCGGTGAGAGCTCCTCTCCCTCCTCAGTCTGTGACAGGTTCAGCAGGAGGGGGTGGAGAACATCTCTGCAGTCACTGTGTGAGGGTCTCATCAGGTCCAGGATCAACCTTGACCTCAGCTTTTATAGACAGCCAGGAGACCTGGACTCTTTCAGGACCATGTGGTGCTTTAAGGGCATTTTGAGTGATGTGGCAGACGGTGACCTGAAGTTTGGGAATGTGCAAAAACTATGATGTTTTTATTTATTTATTTATTTATTCAATATTTCAACAGAAAGTTTGTTGAAATAATAATTTTGAGTTGAACTGACTTACATGGGTAAATTGAGTAAGAGCAGCAAATAAAGTGGTTCAAAAAAAAAAAAATCTGTCCGTCCGTCCGTCCGTCTGTCTACAGGGAAACATGCTATGCCTCAGGTTGTATTTCCATCCTTTTGCCATTGAAAGTTATTTCCACTCCTGTGGCTCTTTTCTTTTGATCTGGTTCAGATGAGTGAGTGATTTATTGTTGCATTATGTGTGTGGTGTCAGTGACACTATCCAGCTGCTACCAGCCAATCAGAAACCACATTTGGACAAACAGGCAGTTTGATATGAGAGCAAACTAAGCAGCTATGAAACAAACAAGATGACATAAACCTATTATATAGTCTGCACCAATCTGTCAACAATAACCTCCATTTATCATTCACTTTAACAGACAAACAAACACACAAAGGTCCGTACCTTCCTCAGACTGTGTGAATGGAGCTGCTTTCACCTGACACAGAAAGAGTTCACAGGTTTTTTTCTGTCATTATTCTTTATCCCACTGAGAAACAAAATCCCTTTCTACATACCCTCCAAGTGGCTCTGGTTGTAGAGGCCTTCAGCATCAGGAGGCTGCGTGTGATTGGAGCTGCTTCCACCTGACACAGAAAGCATGATCAGCTTCTGATTGAAACATTCTATCTTTGCATATGCATCCCCTCTTTTCAACAATCAATGCTTTTCCTGCTCACAGAGCTCACAGCTCACTGACACACCATCAACACTTTGCTTCAATGAAATCAACTCTGCATGAATGTTTGTGAATATTTGAAATCAAAGTGTAGAGCTCCACAGCAGCATGCTTCAAAGAGAAGAGAGCCAGCTTATTTGTGAGGAAGAGCAGAAAGAGGAACCCTGCAAACATCCTGACCGTGGAACGTCTCCTGTCACTAAGGATCCCTGTCCCTCAGACTCTCTGCAAGATTCTGACTTTACACATCACTGCCTTGTTGTGGAAGAGGGCAGGCCACACCTACAACAAAAGCTTGCTTCCTTCCTCTAAATGGCATCAAGCTCAACCATTAGCACACTGTGGGTAAATCCATTTTCTCCTCCAAACAAAGCAGTTTACTCCTCAGCACATCCTCTGTGGTGGCTCCAAAGTTTACCAAGAAAAAGCTTTTTAATGGAAGAGCTTCACCCAGCAGCTTCCACACAGCCATGTGTCATTCCTCTTCAGTGCTGTTGATCTTTGAATCCAGCCTGTTTTTAACAGAGATCAAATCACTCCCTCAGACTCCCTTAGTAAAGACTTAATAGACCACTTCAGGGGTCAGACTGACCAATGCAACAAAATCCCAGGGGAAGCAGCAAAGCAGCAGTCCCCAAACCAAAATGCATCTCTGCACTGCCAGCTGTATAAAGATCTCAAAGGCTGAAACCAGGTGAGCCTCTTTGATAAGAGCTCAATCCCAAACCACCCCCTACATACTACCCCTTCACTTCTGAGTATAACTCAAAGTGAAGTCACACTCCTGGTTGTGGAGGGCGCTCTTATTGAAGGGGGAGGGGACAAATATGAATGGCAGGAATGGGAGGCCCTCTTCACTTCACTGGGACACAGAATACTGGTCGCCATGGCAACAGAAAGACCCTCTCTGTGTATGGCTGTTAGAATAGAGTAGTATAGAAAATACTTAATTTATCTCTGAGGGGAAATTCAGGAGTCACAGCAGCATTTAAGAAAACAAAAGTTAGAAAGTGTATAGAAAGTGCAAAAAGGTCCACAAAAAAATAGACAATGACAGCCCGTCCACCACTCTCCAGCCCAACCAGTCTCCACCTCCACAGGGTCCAGGACTGAGCCTCCCCAGCAGTCTGTTCAGTCTCTGTCTCCTGGATCCTGTCTGCTCACAGCAGGTGAAGCTCCTTCAATGTGGCGTCGACGTCCGATGTTTGCTTCGTCAGCCACGTCTGTGAACAGCACGATGCCACTCTGCCCTCCAGCAGCCCCTCTGCTGCTGGGCTAGCACAGCTAGCTCGTCCATACTACCGGAGATAGATCCCACATTCCTGTTACCGTCTCCCAAACATAATATAAACTGGCTCCAGACCGCAACATAAAAGGGACACCACAAGCAAGTTTTGAAGAAAAACAAGAATTTAATTTTATTTCAGACAAATCAATGCTCAACCAAAATGAAACAATAAACCAAAAAGGACTGGAGACCCCGGCCGAAATAATCAAAAGATGGGAAGCTGCCGGGCAACCATGCATTGGACCGTCGTACCCCATGCATTGGACCGTCTTACCCAACACCTTCCCCCAACACCTTCCCCTAACCTAAAAACAACAGAAAAAATCCTACTTCAAAGAAAACCCGATAACGTTTAGATGTGTGTGTACGTTCAGATGTGTGTGTTACGTTCAGATGTGTGTGTGTGCAGGTCTGTGTTTATGTACGTGTGTGAATTTTTCTAAACAATGGAATAATATTATTATTATTATTGTTATTATTATTGTTATTATTATTACCATAATTATTTCTATTATTATTATTTCTCTTATTATTTATATATTACTATATAATAGTATATATCTCTCTAATATACAATGGGCCAGGGTGGTCCGGGGTGTCCTTGACCCTCTGGCTGCCACGGCCCGGTGCTCTGAGTCTGGCGGATCCTGGGCCCCCCCTGCCCCGGGGGGCCCCGGGGAACAGGGGTGCCTATTGCTGCCAATAGGGCGGCTCACCCTCCAGAGGGGAGCTTTCTCCTCTCTGGTCTTACTTTGCCCCACAGCCCTCACTCCCCCGCTCATCTAGAGCATCCACACACTTAGGACCTTGAGGTGCACGTTCGTCAGGTGCGGTGGTAGAGGTCCTTAGGGACCACTTCTGCTACACCCTGATAAGACTTGCGCCTCAGTTTTACTTACACTTAGACATCCCTACATGATGCCAACTACTCTACACAACACACACAGAGACCCTTGGGGTGGGCCAAGTGGTATATGGTAGGCAGGGCACTTTGAGCTAACCACCTGAAGGGCACTGCCCCATGAGCTACGAGGCCGTCCACTCCCCAATTTTAACTTTTCTTTTTAACTGCATTAGGATCACAAACATCCACACACTACAGAGCGGGGGAGGTAGGGCAGGGGGCTCTTCTCACACCCCTATTTCTACCATGCCCCCTGGGGCATGGGGTAAAAGCGGATCCGCTGCCTTGGGTTCTGGGCGAGTGGCTCAGCAGGGGTCCCGCGGCGCCCCGGAGGATGCCCATGGCTTTATATCTACTTATTTACTTATTTATTTATTTATTTAATCCTCTTTTTAAAATTATTTATATATGTACGAATATATATATGTATTTGTATGTATATGTATGTGTGTGTGTATATATATGTATGTGTATATATATATTTATATATATATATATGTATATGTGTATATATGTATGTATGTGTATATATATATGTATGTATGTGTATATATATATATATATATATATATATATATATATATATATATTTATTTATTTATTTATTTATTTTTTTTTGGTGAGTGAGGACGAAAAGGAGGGGTATTTCCCACCTGAGTGGCTGGAGGTTCTGAGTGCGTAATGATATGGTGCTGCCGTGTTGTGATATTGTTGTGTGGTCGTCTTGTGGTGCTGTGGTGGTGTTGTGCTGTTGTGTGAACGTATGGGTATGGATGGACAGAATGTTTATGTGCGGGTGTCAGGGTCCACGGTGGAGGGCTGGTGAGCTGTGATAAAGATGAAAGGGGGATAGGGGTGGGTTGGGACAGGAGGCTGTGTACGGGGGATACTGGGTTTCTGGGGAGAGGACTTCTGTGGTCTCTGGTGTCTGGCCGGGTGCGCTGGGGGCCGGCACCGACTCGTGATAGGTGGTGGCCTGGGCTGGGTCCGTCCTCCCGGGTGCCTGACCGAACCCCTCCTCCTCGGGGGTGAGTGGCCCTTGGGCACAGGTGACCCCTGGTCTTACCCCCTGCACTCGATCGGGGGCCCTGCGTCTGAGGTCCCTGGCCCCTGGGGTCCTCCCTCCGCAGTGTCGGGGGCCTGCCTCTAGCCTTCCCGGGACGCTCCCCCCTTGCCTCCTCCTGGATTGGCGTGCTGCTGTCTCCATGGTGGTCTGTCTGGGCCCTGTGCTCTGTTGTGGCTGCGGGACGCCCGGGGATGAGGGCTATCTCAGTGCATGTCTGGCCTCTGGGAGCAGCGGGGCCACATCTGCATGATCACTCCTTGGCATGATCACCTGACCCAAATCAAACCCAATTTTCTATACTGCCACCTGTAGCCCTATATGTGTAGGTGAGTATATGCGTCTGTGTATAGATCTATATACGTATATGTACCTCTTTGCAATTGTCATTGTTGTGCTCACTGCTACTCATGATTTCTCCAGTTCATCTCTCCAGGTTCTTCTCGTGATTATGACGTCAAAGACCCCAGGATACTGTCTCCTTTCAGGCTCAGTAGCTGGTTATTTGTTTCTCCTGTCTGTAGTCATCTGTTCAGTTGTTGTGGTTGTTCTCTACTGTTGTTTTGTTGTCTCTCTCCCCCCCTGTCTAGTCTCTTCTCTACAATCTTTTCCTTTTTCACTGTTTCTTTCCTGATATCACCTTGTTCTGGTTAAGCAGTAATCTTCAAACTTGGCAATATACGGGAGGGAAACTGTATGGATACATGTATGCGTATGCGTATATATATGTGCATACATACATACGTATGTGTGTGTGTATGTATATATATGTATGTGTATTTATGTATAAAATATATATATATAATTAAAAAAAAAAAACACTAATAAAGAGTACCATTTTAACACTCAAGGGCAGCTCTATACATTAACGGCTCCCTTTGGAAAAGCAAATGTGTTCTGCACAATACGGCAGCCAGACCATAATTCTGTTGTCGTGACGCTGAACAGGACAAGGGGAAAAAAAAAAAAAAAAGAAAACCCGATAACTGCACTACCTGAGATCTCCAGCCCAAACTAAAACAACAAAACCTGGGTGAGAGAGAGGAGACAAAAAAAGCACAAGTACAATGCAGTTATAAAATTTCACACAGGGATGAATTTTGTGCAAAGTTTTGAGAGTTTAGAGCACAATGAAGGCACATAATCTGGGATTAAAGAGTCTGAAGAAATAATAATCCTTATGGTTTCAAGAGGGCCTTCGCCCTGTTTTTAGGCTCAGGCCCTAATCAACCATCCCATCGCTAACCCCTATACGTGAACTAATATGTGAGAGCGTATTTTATCTATTTTCAGTTTAACACACAGTGCGTCAGGTTTCTTCTAAACACTCAGATCTTGATAATATCATATCTTACTCATATCTTGGTGGGAATTCACACAGTGGAGCCTGACTTTGGTCATGGGCTCCTTTTTTCAAATCAGCAAATACATTTATAGATACTACCTGTTAAATTCCTCTGTTATTCATCAAATTAAATCACAATACACACTTTAAATATCAACAAAGGAAAGTTTTCTGACCTGAAAGACACAACAGACACAGAAAGATCCTCTCCATCATGGCGCTGCTCTGTGGACTGTGCAGGACCACAAAGAAACCCAGGGGTTATGAAGATCCCACTTTAGGTAAAAACATGTAAATTCACCAGCTCCTCATTTCCCTTGTCTTCATGACCCATCCTCAGTCTCCTTAATCCTCTCTGTGCTCTAGTTCCTCTGATGAGTCCTAGAAATGTTAAAGAAGGCTCACCAAGGTAAAACATGTGGCCCATCTTTTTAGAGTCTGAACTGTATCCAGATGGTGTTTACTGCGTGATGACAGCTCAGGCAGTGGCACAGTCTAACTTGGATGTCAGGATGTTGTATCTTTCTGAATGTTGGCCTTCACATCATGAATCAGGAGGAAAAACCTGCGATGATCCCCGAGCAAAAACAAACCCAGCCCTATTGAACAAGAAATAAAGGGTAGTCCACGCAAATATCCTCAAAGAAGCAGCTGGCTCTGTGGCTTAGTTTGCCTTTTATTGTGACGGCTGTGTTGATTACACCAACACAGGATCTAAAAGAGACTTATAAAACAGTTATGTTAATTATAATTTGAGTTCAGATTAAAAGGTTTTTAGATCATTTATACAGTGAATTACTGTTTCTGTTATCTGTTTCTATGGGGGTGAAATCTGGTTAAAAGTTGTCTGGTATGTGTCCAGCCTTTGCTCGATTCTCAGTCTGTTCCAAAATGAACACCACATGTTGAAATACGATAACTTTTCCCTGTTGCAGGAGCACGCAGAGTCTTTAATTCAACTTCATGTGTATGATGTACAAAACATTATGGAGTTTTTTTTCATTACTTAACTTCTGCACCAAAAAAACAAACAAACAAACAACAACAAAAAAATCATCAGATAAACACGGGATTGACTCTCCTTTCAAACACAGGAGACAGTAAAATTTATGCAGGATCCAACAGACATTAGTCATCCAGATGAATAGTTAAACGCTGGGAGCTTCCTGAAAAACAAGACGACAGAAGCTCATGTAGAGGACTGACAGCTGACCCTGGATAGTTAGTGTCTTCCTGTGGTGTGTACTCCCATACAAAACCTGAAATTCTGAAGAAATCTTTATTCTTTAATGATCCGTCAACTTTCCTGCTGATGACAACTATATTAAAGTTTCAGTCATACCTACTGGTCAAAAGCAGTACTACAGTGCACTCTGTGGTTGAAACGATGGATGTGTGCTTGGCTTTGGGGCCAGGTCTCATGGACAATTCAACCTTCAAGCCGTAATGTAACATCTCAGTGTACAGCAGGGTCTCACATCCACTGTGTCCCCTCCTCACTCACTCATGGTTATAAAACACTGTCACAACAAAAGTGACTTTGCTGTAAAATAACAGTAACATACTGTCTGCAGTGTTACCAGTGTTTTACTTTTTTTTTTTACATTCTTACACTATGTTCCCATATACAGTATAATACTCGAAAAAATAAATTACAGTGCATGCCTTGTAAAATAACAGGAACCCACTGAGTAAAGAGGCAGTCAAAGGACGTCCTGTCTCCAGACTGTTCCTCCAGACATGGTCTTAGTCTGACATCTACTGGATGTCCATTTATGATGTCTACAGGACCTTCCTATAAGAGTGACCCAAAAAAAGAAAGAAAAGAAAAAAGATCAGTTCATGTCAATTCAGTCAGGAACCCTTTGTCTGTGTGGAGCACCATGACTTCATCATTGGCTGTGCCGTATTCTTGAAGACACTGGACCACAGCCATAGACACAGTAGAACGTTTGTTCTCCTGTAGGAAAACAGTGTCAGCAAGGTGGGCCAGGATCCTCCCAGATTCATCCTTCTCCAGGAGGCAATGAAGATGTTCACATCCTCCCTCAACATCTGGAGTCTCCTGAGAGCTTCTTTTTCTTTGAGGTAGACTGATCCTAGGTATTTCTCCTGAAACTGGTGGAAACCAGGAATGGCTCCCCCTCCTCCTCCTCCTCCTCCTCCTCCTCCTCGATGACATTTTCCTTCAAGAGTTTTCTCATTATTGGGTGGTTGCTCTGAGAGAGTGGGATGTTTTACTACAGTGCAAGGGGCAACCTAATCTTCACAAATTTTAGGGTCAAGGGAAAAAATATTCTGTCAAGATAAATAATCACAGCTGGTGAAAAAATAGCCCCACTCCACTGTAGCCTGCCTCATTCAAGGACGTCTCTCTCACAAACCAGCTCTGGTTTCTTGACAAAACCAACTTGATATTTTGAATAAAGCTTTTACAGCATGTTTCAACAATAAATCAAAACTTCACGATGAAACTACTTTCTGAAGCAGAACACCAGGGAATTACAGCACAGCCCCACCGTACGAGAGTCTTTCAGTTCTCCCTGCTTACACCCTTTGCCAAATGTAGACCTTTGTACACATGAAGACTTAAAGGAAAAGTCAGAACCACTTCCTGTAGGGGGCAGAGTTCAGAGTTCTTGTGACCAACATTTGTCAGATCCAGGGTTTGTTTTTCCAGATGGATCTAAAGATCCAGATCACATATCTCTGTGAGTGACCCGGGTTTGAAGAACAGGCTCAGACCATCTATCAGCATACAGCACAGAGCTGCTAGCAACACCCCTGGCATTACAGTGGATAGAAGAGCGTGGACTTTGTTCAGCTGTTGTTGGTCTCCATGACATCAGGACAAACTCCCATGAAACTCTGACATTTGTCATCATTTTGTACTGGGACTCTGGCAGACTTTCAGAAAGGTGTCCTGTCAGGAGAGCGTGTGTAGTGAAAGTCCAGTTCAGTCAGTCCACTCCGTCTGAACCTAGTCCAACTTATTTTGAGCAGCACAACTTTGTCTTTGGCATCTTGGCTCTGAGCCTCATCACTCCATGCAGGATGACTTTACACGAAGTGAAGGACATCACATCTGAAACCACCTATCAGTGATCCACATCATCCCAAGATGCTTTGCAAAAACAGCTCTAGACTGTACTCTGCAGAGACCTGGAGCAGAACCAGACTCATGTTAGAGAGACATCTGCAGAGACAGTGTTGGCTTAGAGAGAGGGATGTTTTTGATTTTACTCAACAACTTTGTTTACAGTAATGTGGAACAATGAAGAAGCTCATTTTCCACAGCCTAAAGAGCCTGATGATCACACAATGGACCACGTTTCCATAAAACCTCTAAGATCTGCCGTTCCTTTAAAGAAATGAAAGTCCACCCAGACTCTGGCTCTCACTAAGAGAAGGAAGAGCTCACTCAATTCCTTTCCTGTCCTCTTCTCCACCTCTTTCTTCCTGCTGAGAGAAATGCACAGTTTTTCCTGTCCTGATAAAAGAGTTTCAAAGTTTCCATCTGAGCGTGCTGGTGTGGACCAAAGTATTTTTAAAAACCAATTGGGGGTGGGGGGTGTTCCTTCTTGAGAAATACCCGGCGACATGTGTACAAGGCCTTAATCAAACCAACAACCTCCCAAACACAAGTCTATTCTCAATACTACTACACCACACAGACAGACAGGCTTCTGTTTCATGAAGAGAGGACACTTGGAAATTACTAATCATAGACAAGGTTAAGAATGTATTTATTTTTCTATTTATTTATTTATTCATTTATTTATTTATTTATTTATTTATTTAGTTAGTTAATTGTGATATGAATCAGCAAAATCACCTCCTCACTCTGAGTCTCATTTTCTGTCATAACCCCTGCTTTACCTCTCTGAGACACACTTCTACAAAATGACCACTAGATGGCAGTAAACACTCAGGAGTAAAGAGCAGAAGGCGGAGAGAGGCCTGTTGTGTGAACAATAGATCATAACAACATTTTTAAGGACACCTCAACCCTTAACCACAATAATACAAACAGTCAGCCTTGTCCTTCTTCTCTTTTTAATAAATAAATGTGTCAAAAATGTATTTTGTGTGAATTCTTTTGCCCTATTTTCAGGATAAATTCAAATCTCTCAGGAATTTGTCTTTCTATATTTTTTAGATGCTTTAACTGTGTGGACCAGCAAAATCAATAATTCATTTATTTCATAGGAACAAAGCAGTTTAACAACGAAGCATTAATCTGATGTGCTGCACAGAGAGTTTATAGCGAGTGCTAATTTCCAACTCTTGTCCCGACTCCCTAGTAGAGCTTTAAAAAAAAACTAGATCAAAAAATGTGCATTTACCAGCAAAGGGCAAGAAAAAATTACAGGATAACGGTAAAAAAAACAAAACAAAAAAAAACCACACATCAACCTAACAAAACAACAATGTCCCTGCTCAAACAGAAAATTAAAAACATGGCAGCCTAAAAATGGTTACAGCTCTGTTTTGCTTTCAGCCAGAATCAGAATCAGAATCGGGTTTTATTGCCAAGTATGCAACACATACAAGGAATTTGACTCTGGCAGTTGCTTTCTCTAGCACAAGAGGTCAGCCAGCACTTGACCTTAACAGTGAAAGATTTTAAATCTGTGTTCAGTTTGATTTCAGTTGGTAATGAATTTCAAAGTTTCCCCCTTTAACAGAGAAAGCTGACTGTCTAAAAGTTGATGTACGTTTTTTATTGATAAAGTTTCCATTCACTGTACTTCTGGTTATTCTGCTGCTGCTGCTGCTTCTCTGCCTTTTAATACATTTGGAAAGAGGTTCAGAGGCCAGATTATTGACAAATTATATAAAACAATAAACAAACAAACAAACAAACAAACAAATAAATAAATAAATAAATAAATAAATAACTTCCTAGTTAGTTTTCTGTTTTTAAACACTGTTGATGTACAGAAGTTTTAGGCTTTTTTATGGAGATGAAACGTGCCATCTTTTGGTGAATTTTATTCATAACACTCATATCAGATTAGACAAGATAAATCAAGATAATCCTTTAATTGAGCCACAATGGAGAAACAAGAACAAAATAATCACATGAAAATACTTAAAATAGAAATCATCAAATCAAATCATAATGAAGATTAGTATTAGTTGTAGTCGTGTTTTCATTAATTGCATTTTAATCTTTGTGAGGTTAGTATTTACATCAATCTCATTGTGTTATTTAACAGTCAGACCAAATCAAACCTTAATAATCTGCTTGTTTGATGGATTTCTTGTCCTAACAGGGTCCATGTTGAAGTTTGTTTGTGAGGGTGTCACAGAGCCAGTACCCAGCAAGTCACCAGAGTCCTGTACTACCAAGCTGGATTTTCTTTTAGCCAGGTAACTTCAGGGTTAACCTCTGCAATCAGCTGTTTACAGTAATATGATGATGATAGTCTTCAACTTTCAACTGTCTGGTTCAGTTTTTTGGTCTTTGTGGTCCAGTAGCCGTGCTCTTTTTCTTCTTTCCTGCTGCTGAGAAGCAGAGCCACTGTCTTCAAAACCTCCCTCAGCTCGTTGTTCAGACTCTGAAAGTCCTGGATCTCCTGGGTCAGCTGGCTGCTGCTGCCCTGAAAAAACATACCACGGCATATTAGAGCAGTTAGAGGAAGGCTTTAAGATGACACAGACAGTTACACTACACACTAGAAAAACCATTTCTGAAGAAATTGTGCTGTAAATGCGGAAAGCTGAAGCAGCTTACGCTGAAATGCTAATGCAGAATGTTGAAGATGAATGACTGAAGACTGAAAATGGTTGAATGAACTTTTGAAAAGCTTGTGCTAAACTGCTGAATGCGGAATGCTGCAGAAACCTGTCGTGAGCTACTGGATGAAAAGACAATGAATGGATGAATCAATGGGATTAATAAATTAATTTAGAAGTTTAAATGGCTGAATGTTTAAAACATGAATAAATGATTGAATGAATGAATGGATGGATGAAATAAAAGTAAAATCTGTGAAAATCATGGGTTCAAGAAGTTTAAATAGGACTCTGATCCAAGTGGCAACATCCGGTCTGAAAGCACACGACAACACTGAGGTGCTTATATCTGCTGTTTCTCGAGTGTCTGCTTGAGGCTGGCTGTGGAAGCACAGGAATTCACACACACACACCAAACCAAACCAAACCAAAAAAAACAGCAGAAACAAAGTGCCAAACCATTCATGCTGGGGGATGTTGCAGGCAGCAGAATGTTCTCCATGGCGTCTCCAGACTCTGTCACGTCTGTCACATGTGCTCAGTATGAACCTGCTTTAATCTGTGAAGAGCACAGGACCCCAGTGGCGAATTTGCCAATCTTGGTGTTCTTTGGCAAATGCCATACATTCTGCACGGTGCTGGGCTGTAAGCACAACCTCCAAATGTGGACGTCGGGCCCTCATACCACCCTCACGGGGTCTGTTTCTGACCCTTTGAGCAGACACATGCACATTTGTGGCCTACTGGAGGTCATTTTGTAGGGATCTGGCAGTGCACCTTCTGTTCCTTGGTCCTGCTGCTCTGTTGTTGCCCTCCAGCGGCCTCCTCCATGTCCCCTGATGTACTGGCCTGTGTCCTGGTAGCGCCTCCATGCTCTGGACACTACGCTGACAGACACAGCAAACCTTCTTGCCACAGCTCACATTGATGTGACATCCTGGATGAGCTGCACTACCTGAGCCACTTGTGTGGGTTGTAGACTCCGTGTAGTGTTGCTTCCTAAGTGTACAGTTTGATTTCACAGAAGTGTGATTGACTTGGAGTTACACTGTGTTGTTTAAGTGTTCCCTTTATTTTTTTTTTGAGCAGTGTACATTTTTTGGGAACGGAAGATGTAGAAAAGGCCCTGGATCATAAGCCACACCCCATGACAGACTGTGATGTCACGGCCGACGAGCAGTGTTGGAGTTGCTTCGTAGCTGCAGTGAGCATCGCTGTGTGGACTTGTGCCTGTTCCTGTGTATAAGTCAGTGTGGACTCTTTTGGGTTTATGTGCGTCCATGCAACTGTGAGTACAAAGCTGCCTTTATGCTGAAGACTACCTTGGTTGAAGTTTGTCAAGATTTATCATGCATGTGCTTGTATATCGTTCCCTCTGCTTACCGAGCCTCGTGTGATATGGAGATTTACTTTCAGTGTTAAAATCCTTCCTTACCTATAATAGTGAGCTATAAGTGTTAGAACTCATTTATCATTCAGTTGTTCTTTGGTTAGAGTTGTACAGTGTGAATTACATGGTTATTTGTAAGTTTGCCGTAACTGTGTGTCGTTGAAGCTGCCTTTGATGTGTGCCGCATGCTAGGATTGCTGGCGCCGCTGCTCGTTAATTTTCCGCCACTAGATGGCAGTCTTGGCTTATTAATAGAGATCAGTGTGAGAAAGGATTATAGGACTTTCATCTATCAGTGAATAAGACCCTTTATTGTATACTGTGGCTGTTAATTGCATTTTAGGATTTATTCAGTTAATAACCTATTTGTTTGAGGATGTATCCATACTTATTTATGTTTTGTATTTGTTTACAGAACCACATAACTACAAATAACTCAGATACAAGAGTCCCATTGAGATGTTGCACCTTCAGAAAGGAAAATAAAGACAAGTAAATGCATCAAGGGTCCTGCCTCCTACATTCTGACCGATGTACCACAGTGAATGCCCATCCCACGAACCGCAAATACAGTCCTTTAAACCTTCCTCCATTACAGAAGAACATATGCTGCAAATGCATTGCTGCATTTACAACAATGATTCAACCCTGATTGGAATTGAGGGTAATGAGCAAAATGTACAGACTTCCATCAGTTAGCAACAACAAATCAAGAACTGCTTTCAAAGGCCTCTACATCTGCTCTCTTGCTGTTGTCTAAAGCTCAGTCAGAGTTTGTTCTAGGGGCTCTGGATCTATGGGATAAAGAAAACATGGAGCAGAGAAGGATCACAGCAGTTTGACGTAAATACAACTTCATGCTGACCTCTTTCACCTCTGGCAGCAGCTCAGGAAGCGTCTCAGCAGGGGACTGGTCAAAGACATGCACACAAGGAATGGATTTGTCCATGTCTGCAAAGAATCATGGGACAGCTTAGAGCCTAAACAAGGAGACAACAGCCTGAATTAGAGAAATTGCATGTCCCTTGCAGCTAATGCGTTGAAATGCTGAAGCTGAGGAAAGAAAATGTGAAATGAAATTGCTATTAGTACTGAACAAAGCTGAAAATGTGAAATGGAAAAAAGAAAAAGCAGAAGAAATTATAACTGTGGTAGAAATAATGATTAAAGTAGCAAAGAAAGAAGAAAAAGTAGTTTCAATAGTAGGGGAGACTGGGGACAGTTGCATCAAGGGACGGTTGCAACAAGCCTTATTTCTCCAATCAGCAACATGCTTGAGTGATGACACTCACACTGCACATGTTCAGTTAGACCCTCTACCCACCAAGAAGAGAGAGGCCATATTGAGCATCTGGTCCTGCTTCTATCAAGTAAAGTTGTTTAGAAGGTATGAAAGTAGCTTTTTTCATGAGCTGTTTTTTAGTCATACTGTCCTGAACTTTATGTATGAATGAATCCAAACCTATCTAGTTTGAATCACTTTTTGTTGTCTATTAAATGACATGGTGAGCATGGGCTGTAATTTCGTAGACCAGGCGCAGGCGCACCTGCCCTGCGCCGGCCTTCGCCCTGCGCACAGGGTGTGACCGGCGCACTTTGCAAGTTTCCTGCATTGCCAAGAGAGGCGCAGTACAGGCGCACATGAGCGCGGAGCTGCGCGTCCACGCCTCCCTCCGCGCAAATGGCAGAGAGGGAGGAGAAAAGCCGTGAGTGGGTTTAACACAGCCGAGCGCTGTTTTCACCAATCAAATGAGCGCCTCTCCTTGCCTTTAAATGCCCTGCGACTGAGGCGCAGCGTCTGATTGGTCTGATCGATCTCCAGCACCACGGAGAGAGTGTTGGTAGCGGAGACGGTCAGAGCCGCTGTGCCTGCAGCAGGAGAATGGACAGCAGGGCGCATCGGAGGACACAACGCGTCACCTTGTGGGCCAGCTCCCGGGACAGATTTAATCTGTTCCTTTGTCTTTATTCGGAGTAAAAAATTAAGAAGCAGTTACACAGCTGGCTTATCCATTCAGAATACTTTTAATCCACCTGCACTCCTGGTTTGTCATCGCCAAGCAGTGCCTTTGGTGATACACTGTATACTCTCCCAGTGTCTCCACCTCATCCTCCTTACAGTAATGTACTCCATCTTTTTAGATCACGTTAAAAATAAAGACTAAAACAGAGAAATATGGGAAATCACGGGTAAATCCTGAGTGACATACATTTATTTTGTCTGTTTTTTTCTTCGTCTTTTCTCTCCCTCTATTCTTTGAATGAAATGAAATGAGAGAACCAGCTATATACTCAGTATCAGATGTTAAGGCTGTTTATTGTTTAACTGTAAGATGTGCATCAAACTTCCAGCTGCCGTCAGGTTGACTTTCCATTATGACAAACGGCTTTAATCTGACATCAGATGTGACG
This sequence comes from Halichoeres trimaculatus, assembly GCF_033239565.1. Lineage (NCBI taxonomy): Eukaryota > Metazoa > Chordata > Actinopteri > Labriformes > Labridae > Halichoeres > Halichoeres trimaculatus. The sequence goes on from NW_027437203.1 coordinate 1,032,675, forward strand.
GGAAAGTTAATATAGATATAACTGTATATGCTGGTTCAGACAGTTACATTAAACAGTGATTGCTGTGGTTGTTTACTGCATCAAAATGTGTGTGACACTCTGGAAACCTGCCTCTGAGGCTTTGATGACATGTGGGCACATGTGCGCCTGTCACCAAATCACAGCTGCGTGGGGTGCGCTCCGCCTTGCGCCGAGGATAGACCAGGTTGGAGCTGGCGAGCTTTCAGCGCACTTTTTTGGCACGAAATTGTCACTGCCCCAACATGAATCTGCTGACACCTCCCCCTGGTGCGCCGTCAACTCCCCCAGTCGCGCCGTCACACCCATCTCTGCGCAGACGGTCTACCAAATTGTCAAATTAGCAGCGCACGGTGGTGCGCCACACGAAATTAGCACTGCGCAGGCTGCGCCAGGCTTGCGCCCCCTGCGCTGCGCCACGAAATTAGAGCCCCATGTGTCAATGTCAATGTGGCTAGCTAGCACACAGCGTTTTGTCATGACTGGTACCATGGGGACAGTTACAACTGTTGCAACTGTCCCCATGCTATTAGGTTAGTCACATTAGAAGAGACCACACAACTATATTTTTTAAGGTTTTCAGTTCAGAATAGGAAAAAATAATATATTTTATTGCTCATGATGACCAGAACAGGCAATCATATGGAGAAACTAACGCTAATGATAAACAGAATAATTTCCCAAATAACTTGTTAAGCAAAAATTAGCAATAAGTTATTATTGTATGTTGTATGTGTCATATACACTTGTCATATAGTGAATGAATCATCTAAGAAATTGTAAAAAAAGAAATGATTCCATTCTTTTTGTCCCAAAATGCAACATTGGGTTTTTATAGCTTCAGCAACATCTGCACATTGACTCAAGGTAGGCCCATGTTTTAAACAAAACAAAACTAATTAAATACCTTAAAGTTGTACAGAAAAGAAAATTGAATTTGAGCCCACTCTGGGTCATACCATTAGTATTTGTCCTATTTCGACAAAACACTGAGGATAATTAGTGAAAAATTAATGTTTTTTTTATATATACATGTTGCAACCGTCCCTGATCTGTGTTGCAACTGTCCCCAGGTTTGGGGTCAGTTGCAACGTCTGAATTCCTCTATTCAAATGAATATTGTGATTAATATGTTATAAGTAGCCATCTTTAAATGACATAGGCATTTAGCAGACAGATGTAGGTTTAATATGTAAAGATTTGGTGAGACTAGTCCAAATATTCTCCGAGTAACTAAGAGTAATGTCAAAAGTGTTGCAATTGTCCCCAGTCTCCCCTATTAGTTTTTTATACCAAATTTTAAGAATAGTAGAGCAAGCAAAGTAAGCTTAAGTAAGAGTATATGGTTCAATCAGTGCAGTAGAAATAATGCTATCAGTGTATAAGTGCATGTAAAAGTACCTTTGTATGTGTGTGTGTGTGTGTGTGTTAGTGTGTGTGTGTGTTTGTGTGTTTGTGTGTGTGTGTGTGTGTGTGTGTGTGTGTGTGTGTGTTTGTGTGTGTGTGTGTGTGTGTGTGTGTGTGTTTAAGTGTTTGTTTGTGTGTGTGTGTGTGTGTGTGTGTGTGTGTGTGTGTGTTTAAGTGTTTGTGAATGAGAGTCTTTTTGCTCTGATTCTCATTAGCACAGGAAGAGGTCTTTTATAGGAAATGGATGGATAATGGCTCTTTTCAATGTATGCACACACAGGCACACATATGATGCTATCTTCCCTGCTGCACCCTCTTTAAAGCACCCAACCTTCAGTGAATGCTTCATGCACTACATGATGTCTTTTTGGCTGACTTGAACTAGTTAAGTGGTTGCACTTCCTGCACAATCATGAGGGAAAACTTCTGGCTTTTTTCTATTTCCCTGTTTTTTGGTTTGGTTTCAGGTTTGTCAGAGGCTTCACAACAGACAAAACTTTTCTACTGAAATTTCTGTAATAACCAGCCATACTTAGGAAACGTCTTAGTGATCTCCAAGTGGAGGGAACAGGAAACTCTACAAGATTAATCTCACCCTTTAGGGGACGAACCTGGCCCTGGCCCACCTGTCAGCCTAAATATGTTACAGTGGCCTGATTTGGTCACATTTGGCCTGATTCAGAGTAAGTGATGCGTCAGCAGTTCAGAACACTTTTCTGCATATGTTCCTCCCTGGTGGTGATGTAAACAATGAGGTCATCTAAATAGGCATTACAATTGAAAAATGCCAAACACCGTAACAGTGTACTGCAAAAACTGATCAGGAGTCACAAAGAGATTTCAGGTGCAGGCTTGGTTAAAGGCACATGCCAGTAACCTTTGACCAAATCTAACTTGATTACAAACTTTGCTGTTCTTTAGTTATCTTCACAGTCTTCCATACAAGGTAAGAGTCAGGAACAGTCAGTATGTTTACATGCAGTCAGTAACTCTTTTATATTTGGAATACTAGCAATGACCAGGTAAAGGCAATGTTAACACCAATAACCCTTTTGAAAAAAAAACAATGTGCTCATATTCCGGTTTTTAAAAACCCCCAAATCACCCCTAGGGTACTCCTTTTCTAACCCGAACATTTGGTCATGTATACACCTATTGGGATATCACCATTGAAAGGAACATTCATTTGTGTTTTGAGTATGTTCTGTCTGCAAGGAATCTTGGTCTTCTGGGTGTAGGAAGTCCGACGTGCTGCTGTTGTTGTTGTTGCTATGGGTACAGCAAGTTGAAGCAGAGATGACACGCATTGCATCATGACGTCCATGCATCAAGATGCTGCCTGTGCGTTGCTGTTTTGATCGGGATACCATGTAAACAGGAAGAACTCTGTTTGCTCACATATGCAAACAGGTTGTTCTGAATGTTCCAGAAATATGAATACTGACCTTAACCCAATATTGACTGCATGTTAACAGCATTAACCTCTTTGAAATCTATGATGAACTGTAGAGAGCCATCTGATTTCTCTTTCAACAGGCAGGGGGAGCACAAGGAACTGGAACTGGACGTGGCTAAGCCAGTCTTGAGGAGATACTCAGTCTCTTTTTTCATCATTTCACGCTTTACCTGATTTACGTACTAAGAATGCTGTTTAATGGGACGTGGATCTTTAACACTGACGTCATGCTCAAGCACGTCTGCTTGAGTGGGCAAATCATAAAACAGGCAGAGGTAACTACTTACCAGTCCGCTGACGTCACGCTGCTGATCAGGAGAAAGGTAACTCAATACTGAAGGGAGCTGGGCAAATGAGCGCTCTGATAAACCAAATGGAGCATAACTAAGTCCTGGAGAGGACACTGAGAGTCTGTCATGATCAGGACACACGCGCTGGGTACTAAGGCAGACTCAGCTTCGGTCCCATCAGCAAGCTCGCGAGTGATACTTTTTGATCGTTATCACATGACACACACAGGTCTTGTGTCTCCTCTTTTATGTGCGAGTCACATAACCAGTGTCGCTGAGACGCTCACAAATATCATACATCTGACTAATTTGGCCAAGAAGGCAGAACCAGGAACAGGTAACAGGAACAAAACTTTCTCACCTGCCTTAAAATGCAAGGGAACAGCAGAATGATCACAACGGCATTTCACAACATTCTGAGAGGAGGACAGACTCTTTTTTAACATGTTTTTATTGCATTTTCATGAACCTACATTCATTATTATCAGTGACACAAAAGCCAAAATGGACTAGGAAGGAACACTTCAGGTGCTAGCGGAAAATATCAAGAACCACTTGAACATGAATGAAAACCTCCCAGACAAGCAAAAGCAAACTCAAAAAAAACCCAAACCAAACCAAAACAAAACAAAACAATAAAAACACACAAAAAATACCCCCATATATATTTAGCACAATACAATACTTTTGCATTGTATTGTTCTAAATATATATGGGGGTATTTTTGGTTATATACAATACATTGTATTTTATTTGAGATCTGTGACGAGAATGAATCTGTCCCCTAATGAGATCAGCACCGTGCTGGTAAACCAAAATCTCAAAACCCAAATATGAAATAACCAGTCAATCAATCATCTTATGGATTTCTCAGATCCCCTTTCCCTTACTATAGTTCCAGTCTACAAATCAAATTTGTCCAAGCCATTGCTATGCAAAAAGACACGAAGGCCATGAAACAGATTACATGTATTTATAAGTGCTCGAAACAGAAATTGACAGAAGTAATGTTTCTGTATTGCTGTCATTGTAGATATATACAATGTGATAAGACCAATCCAAAAATGCATTGGCTTTTACTTGTATCAATGGCTCATTATTATCTCATCACAAAGCCATAATATACAGGTCCTTTGTGGCTGTTCAATATTAAAATGAATACATTTTCATGTGAAATGTTTGTTTTGAATCTAGCATCTAAATTCTTAAAGAAATCATACTTAAAGGATGAAATCGGAACAAATCTCTAAAGGTTCCCTGATATACAAAGATATGTATCCTGATCCTACCACAGTAACCCAACCTGTTAATTGAACAACTTTACAGGTCTCAGAATTTGATGATTTTTTTTCCCACTTTGAGAATATGTATGTGGCCAAATAATTTGTAAGTATTTTAGGTGTACACCAACTGTAAGTTGGTCAGACACATCTCTAAAGAATTGAATTTGTTGAAAGAAATCATGAAAAAAAAAAAAAAAAAAATTCCAGTCAAAATTCAATAACTTCTTTAACTTGTAATGCTTAGCTTTACATTTGATTTCAAAAGATGCACCAGACTTTAGTGAAGGTGATTTGACCCAATTTGATGATTTATTATTTGTGTTTGAGTAGGTTTTGGGGTAAAGTGTGCACCCTGGCTCACACCTATGGCAATGATCATAAAATAGGTCATAGTACAGGCCCTGGATGACTTTTGGATTACTACAAATACCACTCAATAAACAAAAAATTGGGCTGTGGGCAAAATTACATGTATTGTGAAAGAGGTCCTTTAAAAGGTTTTAATTGTGTTTTCTTAAGATAAATAAACTTGTCTTCTGTAGAAAAAATGTATCTTCTTCCTATAATTCTAAAGATCAAAACTGTCATGTTCAAATACCAGTTGCGCTAGCATGGCTGCAGCTGTTAAGTTTTATTCAGTCCCCGTTGATATAATGCCATTGCATATGAAACAGAAACAAATTGCTTTTAACTTTCACTTGGTTGGATTTTCAGAACAAAATAAAAAAACATAGATAAATAAATGAATAAGTACATTAATAATAATGATAATAATAATCATAGCTGTGCGTGACTATTAAATGCGATGCACATAATGTCAAAATTGTGCTGCCCACTATACTTTGTTTTTATTAGTCTGAAGATGTGAAGTAGTTAATGAAACTTTTTATGTCTAAAACACAGAACCTGTCAATGTTAATGTGCTTTCCTTTTCTATGAATAGTTTCCCCTTAGGTGATCCAGGCAGGCTGAACGTGCAGTGAAATTTGAGAGCTGCTACTTCAGTACTGACTCAAGAGTACAGAGATCTTTTACATGCTATTTAGTAAGAATTAATGGTTCATAATTGGGAGAAGTTGACAGCATGACTGCAGGATTTATGTAACTTGACAGAATAGTTTGGTTGCACTTTAGATTACAGCCCGCGTCTGACAGTGTAGTTTCCCGTCTCTTACAGTGTAGTTTCCTCAACTGTTGGGGTAACTCTCACACATGCACCATGACATTTTGCAGTATCTATGGGGTAGTTATGCTTGCGTCTTACAATGCAAGTCCTGGAGTCTTAAAGTGTAGTTTCCCGTGTCTTACCTTGAACTTATCAAAACAGTGTAGTTTTCCTGGACATATGCTTTTGCTGTGAAAACCTTGATGTGCCACTTCCTCTTAAGAATAAGCATGGATACAGATTATGTAGACCAATGATAAAGTCAAAAGCTGTAATGTATTGATGAGTATGGGTTTCACATAATAATGACATGCAGACGTATAAAATATCTTTATTTTTTTAAACACACAGAGACTCCACAGTGTAATTCTCCTTTTAAGTTACCGATCCATTAAGATCACACTTGTCTTTGCTTACTGGCTAACTATCCAGTATTTCCTTTTATAAATTTTCTTCATTGTTGTGTTATAAGCATTTTGTATATAATTTTATTCAGGCAACTTAATGGGCAGACAGGGGTCCTTAGGATTTTGCGTATTTGCATTCATGCACTTGTGCGGGCAGCTTGGGGTCCTAAAAGTTGTATAGCCCGAACCGAGATTCCGCGATTGTTTAAAAGCATCTTCAAAGCATCGTATAAGTTACCAGTGATGCATTCTCGAGGAAGTAAGTATTTCAATAGCTTACAAGTTATGTTTAAGGGGTGTTTAGTGGGGAATAAACATTTAGTTTATGTGGCGGGAATTTGTATATTTCCCTTACATTGCGCTGTTAATGCTAATAGCTAGTGGGCACATCATTTACATCTGGTAGACACTGGGTGCTTCTCTAATCTTCAAAGTTCCATCCTCGCCTTCTCCACTGGCCTCCTCCACTTGTGTCTTAGTCCGAGATGCATGCCAGAGACACATGAAACGAAGAGTGGAGAGAGGAGACGAGCAGGTTCATTTTATGAGCATTGAGATGTCCTCTCCTCCGGAGCAGAGCGTCAAGCGATGTCTTTTAGTGATGACGGCGTCACAGCTGGATAAACCAGTCTGAACGCATGGGAGAAACTAAATTAAGGAAAATAATGTAAACAACAGGGCACTCGACCACGGAAAATTCATATTCACTTTTAGATCAGTTTAACATGAGTATGTTCATGAGTGAAAAAGAAAAATGTCACGTTTTCCCAGGCCCAGATTGATAGTTTTTAATTCTTATATTGGGGCCACTTTGTGTTTATAAATAATGTGTTTATTCTGCTATAAGCACTGCTTAGCGCACTGGTGGGACAGGAGGAGAGAGAAGCGGAGCTGTCTGCAGCGGTGCCTTTTATCCATTACGCGCACACAGAAGGACAGAGGTGAAACTGTTCCTGTATCAGCCAATAATGGCATGATCTCACACCCATCACTGATAAAACAACAGTTTGCTACTGTATGAAAATGGCGTGGTTATGTGTTATTTTTAAAGACATTATTGAACTGGCTCGAGTGGGCCAGTGGAGTGCACAGTCAGCCTTTCAGTTGCACTTTGAGCCTGCGTTTGTTGTCTGTTGTCCGGTCTCTGGGGCTCTTTCTAATTGTCTGTTGTCATCCTCAGTGAGAATGAATGTTGTAATCATCCAAATAAATATCAAACATGTTTGAAAATTATGGGGGCGGCTCTGACGAGTCTGTGAGACAATTGTGGGGCTAAAGATTCATCTGTCAACCGCTCACACTAGAAGATAATCTTGCCCGAACCTCGGGGCCGATTTTAGTCCCCGACCATATTTCCTCCCTGATTGTGGGGAGGACCGAATCTGGGTTAAATCTGGGCAAGAATCCTGGAGTGTGAGCCAGGCTTCACACGTAAACAGCTTATCTTGCTCCATGGAGCTCACGTTTCACACATGTGGACAGCTGACGCTTTATAGCCTGCTCTGATACGCCACAAGGGGGCGTGTCTGTCAGCGAAAAGACTTCTGCGAAGCCTGCACTTGTGTTTCCTCGATTATGCCTCCTCCAGCTCAGTCTCCTCTCTCCTCTCTCCTCTCTCCTCCGAGCGCATTTGGCGCTTTGGAATGTCCTCCAATATGGCTGCTCACAAAGTACTTCCGGTGTCACGGAGGTAGAGGAGATAGGAGACTGCATTTTGGCACATTGGGAAGCACCCAAAGCTCCAAAGTTCCATCCTTCCTTCCTCCACTTGCGTCGTTCTCTTGCGTCTTAGTCCCTCCCACCAGAGATTCATGGGAGAGACGTGCGAACACTTTATTTCCAGATTTATGATCAGTTTCTGAATGATCCTCTGTGCCTGTCCTCAGCTCGTCTTTTCTCTCATTAAACTCTGTTGTGTTTTTGTGAAGTTTCATGTGAAGTCTGAGCTGCTGCATCGATCATACCTCCTCCTATCAGTCTCCTCCATCCTCTCTCCTCTCTCCTCTCTCCTCTGAACGCAATTCTCGCTTTGGGACAGTCTTCTAATGGCGACTGGGAAAGTACTTCCAGTGTCGTGGAGGAGATAGGACAGAGGAAGCACGAAGTTAACGCATTGAGACGCACCCACTGTCTTTGATTCACCTTCTGTTATTTATTGTTTCAGATACCATACACTGCCAACCCTGTTGAGATGCACTGCTGATAAGTGGCTGTTGGACGTTAATGTCACACACATTATTCATCCTCTTCATTCATTCAATCTCCATGCATCCTGCTGTTGCTGTAATGCTGTTTCTAAAAGGATACATAAAAGACCGAACTGTGAACTGTGTATCTGCCTTTACTCTCTGACGGAGTATCTGTGTGGATAAAGTGTCCCAGCATTATTCAGCATAGAAACACAGAAGTCAGTAGCTTCCACAGTTCCACTGCAACAACCCAGCACTTTACCTGTAACTACTGGTCAACACCTGGAACTGGGCTGGATTATAAAGTGCACACTAGTAGTGGGTAGTTAAGCAGTAAGTAAAGCCAACAAGTGTGCAATTTATAATCCAGCCCAGTTCCAGATGTTGACCAGTAGCTACAGTAAAGTAGAAGGCAGTAACACAGTAAGTAAAGCCAGAAAGTGTGCACTTTATAATCCATCCCAGTCCCAGATGTTGACCAGTAGTTATAGGTAAAGTGCTGGATTGTCGCAGTGAAACTACTGGACAGTTAAACAGTAAGCAAAGACAAGTGTGATCTTAATGGCTGGGTTACTTAAAAGGTAAATTACTATGTGTGGTCTCTGTGTGTTAAAAAAAAAAAAAAGATATTTAATACGTCTGCATGTCTTGTCATTATTTTGTGAAACCCATACTCATCAATACATTACAGCGTTAAGTACATCACTGGTCTACATAATCTGTAGCCATGCTGATTCTTAAGAGGAAGTGGCACATCAAGGTTTGCACAGCAAAAGCGTGTGTCCAGGAAAATTATAGTCCTGATTAGTTCAAGGTAAGACACGGGAAACTACACTTTAAGACTCCAGGACTTACACTGTAAGACGCAAGCTTAACTACCCCATACCGCAAAATGTCATGGTACATGTGTGAGAGTTACCCCTACGGTTGAGGAAACTACACTGTAAGAGACGGGAAACTACACTGTAAGACGCGGGCTGTAATCTAAAGTGCTACCAATAGTTCAATATTGCTGTAGTGACTTTTAAATCCTTCCTGTAACCCCAGGCTCACGCTGAATCCTGTGCGAGTCCAGTGCAGCTTCCACATGTAATCCGTATCATTAAAATCACTGTTGTAGGCTCACATTAGCTCTGCGCGGTGCGAGTCCGGTTGTGGGAGCCATAAGACTCCGCAAGAAGTCTATTTTTCCTGGACGCCGGAGAGGGTCTGCATCAAGCTGAATGAAATATGACAAGCTATACAGGAAGTAAATTGTCGGGTGGCATTAAGATCTGTTGTTTTTTAAAATAAAATCAGTGTTCAAACAAATGTAACACGACTCTTCTTTGACAGCACAGTAGTGCTAGTTGTAAATGTAAACATTACATCACACCCGGTGACACAAGGTCACAAAAGTGAGCAGCACAGCACCTCCTCACTCATTTTGACGACAACAATGGACAACGAGAGACTCATCCTTGAAGTGAAAAGTCATTCCATTTTATTTTTTTTAAATTATAAGGATAATACAAGAAAAAAAAAAATTTTTTTTAATGGTAAACATTGGAGGAATAAAGGTTTGTGTACTTATTCACTGTAGAAGGAAATGATTTGAAAAACACCAGACAACACAAGGGTGTAGTGTTACAGGCAAATGCAATTATTATTTACATGATAATAATAATAATTTTATTTGTATAGCACTTTTAAAACCATAGTTTAAAAAGTGCTTTGACAAGCATTCAGCACAAAATAATAACACAATGAGCACAGTAAAGTAAAAACATAAGCACAGCTTAAATCAAGACTAATAGAGAGAGACATGTAAAAAGACATGAGGTGAAAAGGTCCTTTCCATAATTTATAGTACTTTATAGGAACCCAAACAATACAAGAACCATGCAGCCTTAAGAGACCACGAGGACCAAACACAAAAAACATAAAATCAGCAAGAATAGGAAACACAATAAAAAAGGGATGAAAGCAGAAATCAGGTCAGAAAATATAAAAAGATGAAATGAACAATGATGATAAAATTTCAAAATAATAAAAAAATAAGTTGCGAGTATAAAATACAGTATTAACATAAGCAAAAGTTAAGGCAATTAAAAGTCTAAAAATTATCCATAAAAGAGTTAATAAAGGTGAACCATTAAAAAGTTAAAATCATAATTAATAGCACATAATAAATTAATGAATAGGAGTAAAAGAAAGTGAAGAAAAGCAAACAGTAAAACAAAATAAGATAGAGATAAAAGACAATAAAAGATCATCAGATAAATAACTGGGGCCCAGCCCCATGATTACTTAAAAAGTAATCAATAAAATCTTAAAATCAATTCTAAAACTCACAGGAAGCCAGTGAAGGGAGGCTTAAACTGGAGTGATGTGATGTTGTCTACTAAAACCAGTTAAAAGCCTAGCTGCTGCATTCTGGACCAGTTGGAGGGGATGGAGAGATTTTTTATTTATACCGGGGAGGAGGGAGTTGCAATAGTCAAGCCTGGAGAAAATAAATGAATGGGTGACTTTTTGGAGGTCTGGAGGGGTAAGTATGTGTTTTATTTTTGAAATGGATAGTAAATGAAAGAAACAGGACTGGATGGTTTTATTGATGTGGGTGGAGAAAGTGAGGTCCAAATCGAAAATGACTCCTAAATTTCTGGCAGAGGGGGTGATGTTTACTGATAATGGACCAAGGCTAGACTGTATGAGGGGGGGAGTTTTGAATGGAACAGAGAATTATTTCGGATTTTGAATTATTTAACTGAAGAAGGTTTTCTGCCATCCAACTGTTGATGTCCCTGAGACATACCATGACAGCAGCTAGGCCCTGTGGGTTCTCAGGTCTCAGAGGAAGGTATATCTGTGTGCCGTCTGCGTAGCAATGGTAGGAGACTTGGTGGTGAATTAGTTGGCCAAGGGGCAGCATATAAATAGAAAATAAAATTGGACCTAAAACTAAACCCTGCGGTACACCACAGGCAACGGCAGCAGAAGAGGAACTGTGATTGCCTTTGGTGACCGCAAAGGTTCGCTCGAAAAGATGAGACTGAAACCAGCTAAGTGCACTGCCTCTGATACCCACCTAGTTTTTAAGACGCTCAATTAAAATGGTGTTTATCAAAGGCTGCACTGAGATCGAAAAGAATTAAAACGAACCCTCCCCTCGTTCTGCTGCTAAAAGAAGATCATTGGTCACTCTGAGGAGGGCTGTCTCAGTGCTGTGACCTGCTCTAAAACCAGACTGAAATCTCTCAAATAGGTTATTTCCAGACATTAAACTTAAAAGCTGTGTAGAGACCAGTTCTCTAAAAGTTTGGATAAAAAGGGAAGTTTTGAAATTGGTCTAAAATTGTTAAAATCAGTGAGGTCAAGGTTTGGTTTCTTTAAAAGAGGTTGGACCACAGCGTGTTTAAAAGCAGAGGGAAATACTCCCTCTGACAAAGAACTATCAATAATAGATAAAATGCTGGGTCCAACCATGTTAAAAACCTCTTTGAGGAATCTAGCAGGAAAAAATACCAGACTGCACATAGCTGGTTTCATATGGGCTAAAATGTTAGATAAAAAGGATAAGGACACCGGCTCAAAACTGCTAAAATTACAAAGGACTTCCCTAATTAAAAGCACAGGATATTCAGGAGGAGTGATTTGATGCCTGGTGTCCTTAACCTTGTTTAAAAAGTGGTTTAAAAACTTCTCACAGGTGTCTTGAGAAGCATTGCTAAAATGAGAGGGGGAAGGGTTAGTAAGGGAGTCTAAAACCTTAAATAAAACTCTAGGGTTAGAATGATTGGCTAAAATCAAATCAGAATAAAAAAGTGCCCTTGCATCTTTGACTGCCTTTTGGTAGTTTTTCATAGAATCTTTCCAGATGCATGAAAAACCACCAACCCAGTCTTTTTCCATTTACGTTCATTTCTTCTGCAAATTTGCTTCAGTTCCTGCGTGGACTCTGTAAGCCATGGCTTGGGGTCTTTTTTTAACCTTTTCAATTTTGAGGGAGCTACAGAGTCCAGGATGGTCTGACATGTGATTCAAAAGAGAGACAAGCTCTTCTGTGTTAACAACTGGATTACGATGTGGGTTAAAGGCAGTCAAAGATGCAAAAATAATAAGCTCTGTAAACTTGCTAGCAGACGTTGAATTAAAAACCCTTCGATGAACAGGAGCATGGTCAATAAAAGAAGGCTGGGACAAAAAAACCCAGTGAGAATAAAACCAGCTTGTGATCTGACACACAGATATCCTTAGTTAAAAACTCACCAGGGCTAAGACCAGTAAATATTACTAAGCCTAGACAATGTCCTTTTGCATGGGTTGGTTCCTGTATTGCCTGGGTAAGGTTAAAAGAGTCAAGAATTTCAATAAAATCATCAGTCATGGGCTGAGAGGGACAACAGACATGTATGTTAAAATAACCTAAAATAAGAATACTGTCATAATTACATACAAAATGGGATAACAACTCAGAGAACTCATGGATAAAAACAGAGCTGTGCTTGGGGGGTCTATAGATTATTAAAACTAAAACAGGGTCTTTCAACTCAATAATAAAAGCAAGGTGCTCAAAGGAATTAAAAGTGCTGATGGTGATGGGGGTGCATTTAAAAGCCTTCTTATGAATGACCGCCACCCTCCCTCCCCGACCTGACAGCCGGGGTTTATGGAGGTGAGTAAAGTCAGGGGGGTGGCTTCGATAAGGGAGGTGTAATTGTCCCGAGTGAGCCAAGTTTCTGTTAAAACAAAAAAATCCAGGTTGTTTTGGGAAATAAAATCATGGCATAGAATAATAATAATAATAATAATAATAATAATAATAATAGATTTTATTTATATAACGCTTTTCAGGAACTCAAATACACTTTACAACAGTTAAAATCAATACAAGCAATGAACAGAAGTCAAACAGAAGTCAAACAGAACAAAACAAAGCAAAACAACAGTACAATCACAAGTTAAAAGCTAATCTAAAAAGGTGATTTTTTAACAGAGATTTAAAATAAAGAGAAGTCGGAGCAGTTTTGGATTTGCGTGGGGAGAGAGTTCCAGAGAGTGGGGGCAGCTATGGAAAATGCTCTGTCTCCCCAGGTTCGGGGCTTGGTTCTGTGAGGGGGAGACATGAGGTTGGTGTGTGAGGAACGGAGGTTACGGGAGGGAATGTGGTGGTGGAGGAGGTCAGTGAGGTAGGAAGGGGCCTGGTGGTGGAGGGCTTTATGGGCGAGGAGGAGAATTTTAAACTGTATGCGGAAGGGGACGGGAAGCCAATGGAGATGTTGGAGGACGGGAGTGATGTGGTCACGGGAGCGGGTGCAGGTGAGGAGGCATGCAGCAGAGTTTTGAATGTACTGTAGTTTATTGAGGACTTTGGATGATGAGCCAAAGAGGATGCTGTTACAGTAGTCTAAGCGTGATGTGATAAATGCATGAACCAGTTTTTCAGCAGCAGAAAAGGAGAGGAATGGACGAAGGTGGGCTATGTAAAAAGGTTTTGTTGTTGATTGATCTGATGTTTAAAAGTCCAAAGTTCACAGGTTTACTGTTAAAAGCAGGGCGGGGTAGCTGGGGGAGCAGGGGGATGTGGATGAGGTTGGAGGGGATACAGTTTCTGACTGGACAGGAGTGAGGACGTGAGGAGGTGGTGCGGACTGGGAGAAAATATTGACTGGTGGTACTGATGATGATGATGATGTGTGTGTGTGTGTGTGTGTGTGTGTGGGGGGGGGGGGGGGGGGGGGGGGGGCAGGTGGGAATGGGCAGGTGAGTGGGCGGGGTTAACAGGACTGCTTTGGGGTGACCAGATGTTGCTGTGGGGTGTGTGTGAGTGTGTGTGTGTGTGTGTGTGACCTGAGTGTGGGGGAAATGAGCTGCTGAGTGCAGACTGTCAGACAGTTGAAGAGTGGATCTTTAATTGAATGTTAGATGACAGCAATTGGCTACCCCGCCTGTAGCCCACATGTAGTTCCTGTATATAGGGCTTGTCCTCAAGCAAAGTCCAGACAGGAACGTGAACCCACGTGAGCTTCTACTCTCACAAGTGCCCTTTCTGCACCCGGCACAGGAGTCAGCGGCAGCCTCTATCTGGAGCTGATGTGAGTGGCAGCTTGCAGAAAATCTGCACGGAAATCTGGACTGCAACCGTTCTGGAGCCAATGTGTGCGCGGTGTAAATCTCTTTGTGAGGTGATGTGGATGTTTCTTACACATATCCTTATGTACCTGCTCTAATTCAACACATCTGGTGACCATTGGTAGCATTGAGAAAAAGGAAAAACACCACGCTCTAGTGGTTAAAAAAACTACAAATGAAAAAATTTTGCTCTGTATGTCTTGTTATTTTGTAAACCAGTTCCTAATCGTCTTCGCCTCTGCCAACAGCCATCTACACCCAGTTCCAGCTCCTGTATCACTCCTGTCTCCCCTGGATCTCACTTTGGACTCTGGACTCACTTGTTCTGGACTCTGGCTTCACGCCCAGGGACCCTGGACTCACCAACCAATCTACTTCATCCTAATCTCTGGCTCACTGCTCACTCCCTGTTCAATAACTGTTTCTCCTGCAGACTAAAGACTCTTGGCCATTGTTAGAATATCTAACTGGTGTATATGTGCTTTGCTACATTATTATCCAAATGTGCTCATATGCGGTCATAAATTAACAGGTTTCTTTTCAGATGGTTTTAAGCTCTTGAGAGACTACAGATCACCCAGAACTGTGTGTGCGTTTTTCAGATAAATTATGTGCTTTCAGTTTTAACATGAGTAAGTGTGGTTTGCAGATGTAGACAAAAACAGGAAGTTCAACTGCAAAAGTGAAACTGTGGTTTTGAGGTGAACAGAAGTTAAAGGTCTGTCAGGGAAAAAGTTAAAGGTCTGTTTTTACCATGTGTGTAGGCGTCTGCAAGTGTCTGTATGTGTATAATATATTTCCCTTTTTAGGTAATCCATCGATGTTGCTGTGTCCTGTAAGAGAACACGACGTGAACGAGCACAGAGGCGGTGATGTGACGCTCACCAGAAGACTCAGACTAAGGAAATGACATGTTTAAACTAGGAGGAGCTGAAAGGAATGATAATAGGGTTCGAGTAACGAGATAGGGGGTTCTTTTACCCAGTAAATGTCTGTGGAGAGGAAAAGGTAGAAAGAACCAAAATCTGTCCACATTTTTCGGCTTGTAATCAATAAATCTCGGTATCAAATGGAGAACTGAGTTATCATCATCAACAAACACCAGGAAACAAGGTAAGCACCTCGTTTCCAACACCATCTATTGTGTTTGCTATTTTTTCAATACATCATTTCTTGCAACAGCCTCTTCCTCTAATTGTTTTGTGTTCTTAATTTGGATTCAAACTAGAAAGGTAGCCATAACTGCAGAACTCTTTTTTTTTACCTGAGACAATTTATCCAGCACATGACGTACTTTGTTTATACTGTATTTACACATAATCAATATAATTCATAATTCTCCACAAGTCTTGACTTTTATCAAAAGAATTTTAAGAAAGGCCTTCCCTGAGACTCATTTGATGGTCAGTACTTGTCATGTGGTTTCAAAAAGCAAGTACTCTTAGCCAGACAGAGTTAGACTGCATCTTTGTTAATGTCCTATAAATGCAAAGCTTTGTGTAAGTACACCTTTTTCCAGGAGTGGATGGGTTCAGCATTATGCATTTTCTGTCTTGTGTTATATATTTTTGTAATAATTGGTATAATTTTGTATTTTAATGCAGTCACATGCTATGTTCAGGGTTGATGAATGTTTATATGGCAGATAGAAAGATAACTCCTGTCTCCAGCTTGTGTCTGACCTTGAGTAAACTTTCACCCAGTCTCCTAGCTCCATGCTGTGATTCAACTCACACACTCTGATAGCACATCTCTCTGAAACCTGACACCAGCTGTGGGTTGAGACAGTGGTGTCACTCTCTTTTTTTGGCCAATTACTCTCAAGTGTGAGGTTTCACACAACCTCTAGATAGGCACAGCATTGATTGTTATAAAACTGTAACCCAGATATCGGGGCTCATTCTTTTGAGACTTGCGCTGTAAACCTTACCTGTGACCAGAATAAATGCTGAACTGAGAAATAGGTCCTCTTCGGGTGATTCTTGAGAAGTAGGTAAATCTTCACTTGGCAATCAAAATTTTGCTTTCAGCAGTTAGACAAATTAGTTTTTACACAACGATTTATTATCACAGTAAAAAAAAAATTCATTTCCAACAAAAAAACACACGTACTATATAATAAACAACAAACAACAAAAACTTTGGTCCAGCCCACAGGCAGGAGAACACAGGCCTTACAATGCAAGCTATGCCCACCATGGGCTTGGAGAGCTGCAGAGTCAGGAAAGCTGTCTTATAAAAGGGCACCTGAGGGATTCAATGACGAGCTGCTTTTGAATTGCTTTCTGTAATCCCTCTGATTTATTTACTGTTATCTTTTTATTTCCTCTGTATTTATGTCTTTTGGAGGGGTACCTTGTCCATCAATGGAAGATGTTTTAAGCAGGGGCGTCACTAGGATTTAGGGACAGGGGGGGCTTCAGCCCCAGGAGATGCAAATGATCAAATGTGTAACAAACGAAAAACAACACATAGAGTTATTAACTGCTCAACATAGAGGCTAATGCCATGACTTTTGCAGACAACACAATAATAGTTTTGTATTTTGAAGTCAGATTGATAAGATTTTGGCACAGAAGTATCTAGAGTAGATTTAGAATAGAATTTAAGGTTCTTTTATTAGTCTAAAAAATCTCTTAAAGGTCTTGCTCCCTCATATTTATCAGATTTGCTTTTATCATTTGAGCCAAGTAGGGCTCTCAGGTCATCAGGTAGTCATCTTTAATGGTACCTGAAGTTAGAACTAAAACACTTGGGGAAGCCTCTTTCTATTATGTCCCCCATCTGTGGAACAGCCTACCTCAAGACCTGAGGGTAGCTCCTACTGTTCATATTTTTAAAAATAAACTCGAGACCTACCTTTTTAGTCTGGCTTTTAGCTGATTGTATTTAGTATAATTTATTGTTATTATTTTATTTATTTAAATCCTCGTAACCTGTTTTATTTCTCCTTTTTAGACCAGATCTATCACTTCTTATTTTGTGACCTGCTCTGCTTTAGCTGTTTTTATTACCCACCGAGTTAGGCTATCTCATTTTTACCATATTACTTATTCAAATTTTATTTTATTTATTTTCAGTGTCCTACAGACAAATTACTCTATCTTTAGACTCACCTTTCCAGTGGAGGTCTCTCCCCTCTCATTCCCTTTGCTCCTCTGCCCTCGCTCCTATAGATCAATAGAGGTGGCGGAGTGATTATTGTTAATGTTTTATTATTGTTGTATTCATCACAATAATATGATGATAACAATAATCATAAACTACTGTTAGCAGGGGGGGCTGGAGTCAATTGTTAACTACCATCAGTGATAAATACTTACTTTTTGGAAAAGCTTCCTAATATCCATTCTATATTGATGGTTTAAATAAAGACTTCTTGTGTCTTGCTTTACTCCTGAGTCCATGACAAGAAGATAGACTTCATCCTTTTGACTGTTCGTCCAGTAACAAGGAAGAAGAGACGGATAACGCCTGCCCACCGCTCCTAAGCGGTGGGCAGGAGCGGTGTGGCAGGGCAGGCTTAGCTCAAACGCTGGGAGTCAATATGAAAGTTTAGCCTGTCTCTGCCTCATCGGTTAAACTCTTCAGCCCTCCAAACGGTCTTGAGTGCCCTTTGTGAGTCGTTTTTACCTCATTAGTTAAGCTAGCTTCTACTATCAAAGTATTATCTCCTACCACTACTAAAAAAAGGCTTTGTTTTTCTCAACTTTAGTTGTCCTAGTACCGGGATGGTTTTCGCGAGAGATGGGACGTTCTCGAACGAGTCGACTCTTTTGAACAGCGCTTTTCAGTGAACAAAAATAACTGATTCGCTGCTCTGTGTCAGCCCTTTGTTTGCAGGCCATTACTGAATACAAATTGCCTGCACATTTCAGAACGAACAGCTCACTCACAACTGTCAATTGGTTCTCACCGTTCATTTGAAAAGCTATACAAAAGACTCGTGTTGTTTGCAATTTCACATCTGCGAAAAACCACAGTGGGTGTGAGTAGTATGTTGAAATCACCTCAAATCATTTAGAGGGGCTTGATGATACTTCAGGGGGGGCTTCAGCCCCTCAAATTAGGCCTAACGGCGCCACTGGTTTTAAGCCTCATATGTTGGTTTCCACACCATCAGGTCTTTTGATGATTTTTTTAATCGACCTATTGTTTTGTGCTTACTCACATGTGTAAGCATTTATTGCAATTTTTTTTTTTTTTAATTCTTGCAGTTATGAGTATTAGTTCCTCTTTTTGTCTGTTCCTATAATGAGATTGATCATGACTGACTGAGGTCACTAGTTTTTATCAATGTACTCAGTCACGACATGTTTTGACATTGTTCCCTTTAAATGTTTTGTAATTTGTCAATGAGTTCTCATTGTATTTTAACTTTTAAACCTTTTACACGCTGAGAAGTGATTGGTTGGAGCCACACAGCCACTCCTTTTTAAGATGGCTTCATTGGCTGGCACAAACATTTGCTTAACAAAGGTCTATGATCGGAATGTTGCATTATTAATTTTTTTTTCCTGTCTGGAAGTTGACCAGTGTGTGGGATTTTTCACTTTCTTCAGTTAAATATTAGGGGTTAATACCCATAAAATGAGTTTTTTTTTTTTTTTTTTTTGGGGGGGGGGGGGGGGGGGGGGTTTACAGTGTAAAATTACTGAAGACATCTACTTGCATTTTGTTGTTTCATGGGAAAACAGGAAAAATCTGTTAGAATTACACACATTATTTCCTGTAAAATTACTTTTTTTTTCGTCTTTTTTTAACAGTGTGCAGTCTGGAATATTCCACAGCATAAACTAATGATTTATTTATTTTTTAATTTAACCTTTATTTAACCAGGTTGGTCCCATTGAGAATAAAAACCTCTTTTTCAAGGGAGACCTGGCCAAGACAGCCAGCAGCAAAACACAAAGTTACAGACAAGACTCACAAAAAGAGACAAAGCACAATCAATAAAACACAAGTTAGTGGATTAAAATCACGTTCCAGGAAACAACTATTCAAACAATTGAGGTAAAACACTAGCATCTCCTAGAACCAACCTCCATGTCCTTCATTTTAGATTTAAAAACATTCAAAGACACCAGCTCCTTGAGCTTTAAGTCATTCTGTAGCTCGCTCCAAGATGAGGGTGCAGAGTAGCCAAACGCCCTTTTCCCAATTTCAGTCTGAGTGTTTGAGATAGAGAGCATAATGAGGTCCTGAGAGCGCAGGGAGTACTGTCCGGTACCTTTCTGCATGATGAAAACACATAAAAAGCCGACAAAAGTGTAGTAATGTGTGAGCCTCAAGGTCACCAGAGCAGGCCATCCAAAGGTACAACTCACAATGATGAGTCAGAGGTTTATACTTTATGAACCTCACGGAGGCATGGTAGGCAGTACCATACAGTTCACTGTTTAACAGTGAAACAGGTTGTCCTTGCATGTTCAAAGAATTTCTAAAATACTATCTGTCAATACTGCATCAGCTCAGACTAAGGACTCCTTTTCCCAAATTTGAATAGATACAGTGAAAGCATAGAAAAAAATGTTAGACAGAACAACTGTGACATCTAGTGGACAAAATAAACAATTACATGCAGCTGGATGTCTGAACAGAAATAGGAGATTGATATTTTAAACACATCCCTGTAAGAAGACAAAAACACATGAAATGTCTTCTAAGATCTCCTCTGTGCCTCTGCTACCAAACATACAAAGAATGGATTTTATGCCTGTTAGTTTCTGCAACAGACGTCATCAAGAGAGACATGACACATAAGCTACAGAACAAATGGCGCCAAAACTTTGTCTCTAAACATTGTCCAAACTGATGTGAAACTGCACCAAAGAATAAGCTCATGTGTCAGTATGAACGCCCAAAACAGTTACCATAACAGTATATGTTGCTGTTCTGATTTTTTTTTTTCTTAAAATCTATTTTTTATTTTGTGGCCCAGACAATGATAAAAATGTAGGTTAATATGTGGCCCCCAGTTAGTGCTGGGAAAAAAAAAAAAAAAAAAAAAAAAAAAAAACTTGTGGCCCTCTCTGTCATTAAAGTTGCCCATCCCTGATGTATATCAATAAAAAAAAAAGTTATTTTTTATACATAAGTTCCACCCTTCTAAGTTTTAAGTTCCAGGAGACGAGCAAATAGGTTATGATCTCATGTAAATGAATGTCTTTTGTTAAATAGTCACTTTTCACGTTCATATAATTTTTTGAGGTGTGAAATAATAATCTTCACAGTGAATTCTGTAATCAATACAGCTTCCTTAAAAATACCCAGGCTAAAAGTTTGATTCAGCGTCGTTTGAATGTTCTCTGCAGAGACTTTATCATGGACATGGGAGTGCATTAAAAACTGATATCCGCCCCTCTATTTTTAGATTTTTTTAAGTAAACTGATAAAGGAAACACATTTTTTTACAGGGAGAAATCAGCTGACAGCTCACACTTTCATAGCAAAGTATTTTACAGATTGGCAGAAGAAGAGTGAAATGTTAGAAACATTCTTGGTGTCATATCTAATTCAAGGATCTAAATATTAATCTAAAAACATCAGTTTTTATTTCTGAAAATGTTTTCTAGTAGTTCTCCTTCACAGACGGATTTCCCTCGCGCTCCCCACTGAAGTGAAACTTGTGTACCCAAACCCAAACAAGCGAGAAAATCCTGATCAAAAAAGTGAAAGGCGTTCTGGAAATCTCTGAAACAACCAAATGTGGAGCTCACCGCTTATCCTGCAGCTCAGACTGTTATGGATAAAGAATATCTGTGATGGATACGAGCTCTTTGCTTTGGAAATCCATTTTGTTCTTCAGCCAATCAATCAGATGGCTCACAGTCAGAGTCAAGTTTATAGACACACATGAGGAAACCAATCCCCCTATAGCTCAATGGAACTCTAAAGTCCCTGATTTGGGACTTGGGGAAAGGTTCAATAACAGATTTAGTTAAAAGGTCAAAAGAAGAGGTTGTTAAAGGGTTAAAGAGATGTTTGAGAGAGGGGTTTATGGTCTGACCTTTGAGAGTCAAACACACACACACACACACACACACACACACACACACACACACACACACACACACACACACACACACACACACACACACACACACACAAAGACACAGCCTAAAACAGAGAGGCATCAGGTGATTTCCTGTAGATAGAGGAGGTCTAAGTAAGACTGGTTCTCTGATTCAGATTGATGACAGCAGGGAAGGTAAAGGTGTTCAGGACGTTCAGTCTCCATGGAGATTCAGAGAGAACAGAAAAGTGAAGCGTGCTGAGTGTTAATCCAACATTTGGATCAGTTCAGGAGTCGAGCTGTCACTGAGTGTTTGTGATCAACCTCTCAGACTGACTTCAGACCAGAGCATGAGTGTGAGATCAGAGGAAGAGGACAGAGCAGGGTCTGCTGGACCAAGCTTCAGTAATGAACCTGGACCCTCAGAGCCAAGGTAAGACTCTCACTAATGGTTTTTCTTTGTCTTAAATGCAAGCTGTGCTCATCACAGAAAGGAACCAATCACAGTGGCTCAAACCTGGGATGGATTTGGAAAGATGTCATTCTGGCTCTGTGTATAAAGCTCTCCCATTGTCATTCAAACAAAACTTGGTGATGGCAGAAGAAACTCCAGCTGAGAAAGCAGCATACTCATGGCCATATCTCAGCTCCATGATGGAGATTTCACTCATCATTTAGGGCAGTGCTTCTCAAACTGGGGTGACGTTACTGTATTCCCTATGTGTGTCAGCGCCATGCACAGGCAACAATCCTCACAGCAGAGCAGAGAGTCACAAACAGTTAAAAATAAACCAGAGGTGAGGTGAACTATGCCCGTAGAATTATACAATCACTGACTTCATATGATCAATGTAATATAGAATCGTAAACTAGCAGCTATTTCCTCTGTCAGTCAGAGCCACAGTGAAAAGTCACAGTTTGTTCAGTTTGCTCAGTGAGTTGCTCACACAGTTAATGTCATTCTGGCAGAGAAAAAGTTCAGGCACAGTTTTTAAGCAATCTGCTGAAAAATATGTGTGGCAGCTATAGCTTGTGGAGGAATACTAGCTTACACCTGTTTAGAGAGATTTTCAAAGCACCGGGCAACGCCACCCTGGGAGTTTCGCCCAGAGAATTAATTTATTTTGCTCTTCCCTTTCAAAGCACACACAGGTTCATTATACTCAGGAGGCTTGAGACATGGTTCACACTATAAAAATAGATGTTATAAATAACAAGTTTTAAAAGTCTTTTTAAAACACCACACACACACAAGAAAGGGGAAAGGTAAACCTAATCAGGTGCTGAGGCTTATGGACAATGGGCTAGTGAAGGGGGGAGGGAGCCACCAAAACAAACCAAAAGCACCCAAGCACATGTGACACACACTCAGTGTTGTGAAATAACCAAATCCCAGGGGAGCACAGCACGCAAAAGTGGGGGTATCACCACCCAAACCACCACCAAAACCACTGGTCCTCAGCAAACGAAAAAAGGGAATAAAACAATTAGTGGGGTCAAAACAAAGCAATATAGCAATTAAACAAAAATAACAAAATTATGTTAACTGATTTGAAGGTTAAACAATTGAACAGAGCAACTTTATTGCACAATTTAAACAAAACAAAACTTATGGACAAATGAAAGGAAAGATTACCCAAAGAAAACCCACAAAATACCCCAAATCAAATAAGAAAACCATGGAGCAAAAGGTATAACTGAGTCAAAATGATCCTAAACCAAGACAAAAACCTAATCTAAACAAAAAGGGTAAACTTATGCAAATGTAAATAAGCAAAAATGGATATAAATCCCCACCACTCATTCACATGCTTAGAATCACTATATCTTAAACTGAAAAAAAAAGAAAAGGAGTTGGATGTGCTGTCTGTCTCCTCAAGAAAGGCTAGCCTGACAGAAAAGCACAGAAGACAGACCACTAAGATTTAAATAGCAGCAAGCCAACAGCCCGGTGAGCCACGAGCCGAAGCAGCAGCAGAGCAGTCTGTTAAAACCAAGCAGCAACAGTGTAGGCAAACAGCCAATGGAGACAAAGCAGCAGTGTTCTCAGTCAGTGTTCTCTGGCTATGACATCACAAAAAGAAAAAAAGAAAAAAGATAGTTTGGAATGAACCAGTGTTTTAGGGATTTCCATCACTTTACACAGACATGCAAAAATGCAGGCTGGATGTTGTGTGCGGTTTACAGATTTTAATAAGGCATGTGTTATGTTAGCAATGGGCCGAGTGGTTCAACAGGATGAGGAGTTCTTGAAAGCAGAGTTGTACTTTGTACATCAGGAAGTCAGTACTTCATTGGCTGGTTCCAAGCTTCTGTAAAAGCCCTGAGAAAACAACACAGCAATATCCTGACATTAGGACATGGACTTTCAGTTCATTTCATTTTCCACCACTTTCCACCGCAACCAGGTCCGGGCTGCGGGGGGCAGCAGTGCCATCCCCAGCCACGTCCACCAGCTCCTCTGAGGGGATACCAGGCCAGTTGAGAGACATAATCTCTCCGCCATGTCCTAGGTCTGCCCCAGGGTCTTGGCCATGCCCCGAAACACCTCCCAAGGGTCCGAACTCCGAACCCTATCTCCAGAGCTGAGCCCAGACACCCTGCAGAGAAAGCTCATTTCAGCCGCTTGTGTCTGCGATCTGTTACTTTTGATCACTACCCACAGCTCGTGGCCATGGGTGAGGGTTGGATTGTAGATTGACCGGTAAATTGAGAGCTCTGCCTTCTAGCTCCACTCTCTCGTCACCACCATAGACCAGTATAGCGTCCGCATCACTGTGGACGCTGTCTGTCAATCTCGCTCCATTTCCCCCTCACTATTGAACAAGACCCCAAGATACTTGAACTCCCCCTCTTGGGGAACAGACTCTCTCCCAACCTGGAGTGGGCAGTCTACCCTTTTCCGACTGAGAACCATGGCCTTAGACTTACAGGTGCTGATCTTTATCCCGGCTGCTTCACACTCGGCTACAAACTGCCCCAGTGCAAACTGGAGGTCAGCGTTCAATGAAGCCAACAGGACCATATGATCCACAAAAAGCAGAGATGGGATCCTGAGACCCCCGAACCTGACTCCCTCCGCCACTTGACTGGGCCTAGAAATCCTGTCCATAAAAGTAATGAACAGAATGGGTGACAAAGGGCAGCCCTGGTGGAGTCCAGCCCTGACTGTGAACAAGTTTGACTTAGGACGCGGTCACACTGGTGCCGTAAAGGACATTTGGAAAGGTAAGTGTGACCGCAACAGTGCTGAGCTCAAGCACGATTCGCTTTCGTGCTTTGGCATGCTTCGAAGAGGTGGGCTTCGGCACGGTTTACATGCACGAGCACAAGCAGGCGGACAGCGCGTGCGATCCATTACATATGATCGCCGCGAGCGCATCTCTCGACAATCATTTTAAACAAAGCGGGGGCGTTAGAGGGCTGTGTTGGCCATAAACGACTCACCATAAGTCCAAAAGTTGCAGCAGTGCTCTCTGTGTATCATTGTGCTGACACTGATGAGATCATGCTTCATGTAAACAGATGCTTCACGATGACATAGGCGGGTTGTGCACGTGTATGATACCCGCTAAAGTCTGGTTCATATTGGGGTAGTGTGACTGCTGGCCGTACTCTCCAGCTGGAAAACAGAGCTGTGGGGGGGCCACTGACCATCCACTGACCATCCAAACCGTGCCGTGCTTAAGCACGGCACGGTTTGGATGGTCAGTGTGACCGCGCTCTTACTGTTGGGGATACGGACCAAGCTCTCACTCTGGAAATACAGAGACTAAACTGCCTGTAACAACGGGCCATCTACTTCATATTCACGAAGCACACCCCACAAGATACCTCAGGGGACAGAGTCAAAAGCCTTTTCCAAGTCCACAAAGCACATGTGGACTGGTTGGGCAAACTCCCATGCCCCCTCTAGCACCCTTGCAAGGGTATAGAGCTGGTCCAGTGTTCAAAACTTACATTGTACTCAGCCAGGCGTTCCCAGCAAACCCTCACTCTTCATTTAGGTCTGCAAGGTCTGTCCAGCATCTTCCCCGCCATCTGATCCAACTCACTACCAGGTGGTGATCAGTTGACAGCTCTGCTCCTCTCCTCACCCAAGTGTCCAGAACATATGGCTGCAGATCAGGTGATACTACAAAGTCGATCATTGATTTGCAACCTAGGGTGTCCTGTTGCCAGGTGCACTTATGAACACCCCTATGTTCGAAAATGGTGTTAGTTATGGACAAACTGTGACTAGCAAAGAAGTCCAACAACTGAACACTGCTCTGGTTCAGATCAGGCAAGCTGTTCCTCCCAATCACGCTCCTCCAAGTCATGCTGTCATTGCCCACATGAGCGTTGAAATCCCCCAGTAGGACAATAGAGTCTCCAGTTGGGGTGTTTTCCAGCACCCGTCTCAAGGACTCCAAAAAAGGTGGGTACTCTGAGCTGCTATTTAGTGGGTAGGCACAAACAACAGCTCAGGACCCATTTTCCCACCCTAAGGCACAAAGAAGCAACCCTTTCTTCCATCGGGGAAAACTGCAACACGCAGGCAGAGAGCTGGGGAGCTACAAGTAAACACACACCTGCTCACCTGGAGCAACGCCAGCAAAGAAGAGAGTCCAACCCTCCCGAGAAGATTGGCCCAAGCTATGCATTGAGGTGAGCCCAACTATATCTAGCCGGTATCTCTCTCACTCCTGCACCGGCTTAGGTTCCTTCCCCATCAGAGAGGTGATGTTCCATGTCCCAAAAGCCAGTTTCCGTAACCTGGGATCAGGCTGCCAAGGCCTCCGCCTTTGACAACCGCCTGATCCACATTGCACCGGACCCCTATGGCTCCTCCTGCAGGTGGTGGGTCTACAGAAGGATGGACCCATGTCACCCATTTGGGCTTGGCCCGACCAGGCCCCATGGGTGAAGGCCCGGCCACCAGGCACTCACCTGCGGGCCCCAACCCCAGGCCTGGCTCCAGGGTGAGGCACTGGTGACCCTCCAGCCAGGGTGAACTGAATCCTGTTAGTACTCATCACTAGGGGTCTTTGACCGCTTTTTGTCTGGCCCCTCACCGAGGACCTGTTTGCCTTAAAAAACCCTTCCAGGAGCGGTTGCCCCCTGACAACATAGCTCCTAGGATCATTGAGGCACTCAAACCCTTCCACCACAATAAGGTGGTGGCCACGGAGGTGGACATGGAATTTGTACTTCGAAATACTCCTGTCTTTTTCAAAGGAAGTACTTTAGTACTCTAACTTGAATAACATTTAGACTAATCCTCTTTTCTTTGTAGCGGGGTAAGATGTGACCATGAGGATCAACATTTTGACTCAAGTAGTGGAGTGGAGCTTTGTCCACCACTGCTGAAAGCAGACACACTGAACTCTTTTGATCATTGAGAACAGCATGTTTACAGCTTATTGTCAGCTATCAGCTTTCAGTTCTTCTCACTGTCAGAGCATCACTAGCTTCATCTAGTGCTGGCCACTCTACTGTTGTCCACGGTATACTGTGGGCCAACTTCATTATGATATGGAATTGAAGAACAGCGGTAAACTGTCATATCTCATGTTATTCCCCTTCCACAAGCTCTTGTGCTGGCTATTCAGCTCCCATCGCTCTTAGCGCACTCTGGTCCCACCGCCTGTTCCACAGTGATGTGGTGGGGCCCCCTATCAGCTGTGTCTCGTCCTTACATGGCATGTCATTAACAGATGTTATAGATGTTGGTCCATCATCCCTCTTCACTGAGGTGTTTGAGTCTTGGTTGCGTGTGCCGTGCTCCATGTGTGTGTCAGCGCTGAGCGCTCTGAGCCTCTCAGCAGAGCAGAGAACCACGAACAGTTTAACACAGTTTAACTGCGCCTGTAGTTTCCATAGTAACAGCAATAAATCTTCATGATTCAAACACTAACACTTAATCAATATGACTTTTGTTCCTGCAAAGACGTGAACATGGAAACACCTGTTTATTTCTTCTGCTCTTGGAGTCTCTCAGTGTGCAGCAGGTTGGCACTGATGCGCTGTTTCGGAGCACACCATCATATTCATGAGAGAATTGAAATGAAATTGTTGTAAACAGCGTTGGTTTCTCTGTTTTATTGCTCCTTAATGTAGATTATCAGACATGCCTGTCCAGCTTCGCTACTGACTAAAGAAGCAGTTCATGGCCTTTGCAGAGCTAACAGAGTGAGCCCATTATGCTAATGTCAGCAGCTAAATACAAGGTGAACCAGGTTTCCTGGCCCTGTCTCCTGCTGGCCAATGTTGCGGCACTCTTGTTCCATGCTGATTGTCTCACAAAAGCACAGCTAAATAAGGCTCTAGTTTTCATCGTGTCGTAAAATGGCGCTACCTCCGCTGCAGAGCCGCAGCTGGCTACGAGGCGCTCACGACTTAGTGTATTAGTCCGCGCGCGCGCGGCGTGCCAGATATAAACAAATGCAGGTAGTCTGCCAGGACGCAGAGACACGATGAGAATTAGAGCCTTATTTAGCGGTGTTTCTGTGTGAAAGTAACACACTGAAAATTCTCTCAATAAAGCGTGAATGCAGACTGATATCAGATTTTTTCGGTGGGAGTCCGTTTATTTGTGTTTTTGGTCAAGTAAAATATGGCCCCGTCTGACTGCAGAGGAAACCGGCTGACGAGCAGGGATGGGGTGTTGGGTGCGAGCGCTCTGGGCTTCTGCTGCACAAAAACACTGCTGTAGGGGTAATTTCTGCCCTAAACCTTGTGAAAGGACCCAACTTGTTCCATCCCAGAGTATCACTTTAATGGATAAGCGCCTAACTGTAGCTGTGAGTGAGTGAGGAGAAAAGAGAAGATCTAGTTGGCAGAACGTGAAGAGAAATGGCGGAAAGTAATGGAGAAGACTGTGTGGTTGCTGGATTACTTGAAACTCCGTTTTTTTTTTTTTTTTTATATCGTAATTTTTTAATTGTTTGAAGTTGTGTTAGGTGTTGCAGTGTTCAGGCACATGATAAATTAATAATCCCACAAAACTATCAATATACTAAACTTCCATGTCACATGATTCTGGCTATTGTTTTTATTTCTTTTTTTGATTGTTTATTGCCACGTGTGGTCCCATGGTCCTACTGAAGGCCCAGTGGCTGGGGCCACGGTTCGCCACTGGTGAAACGTCTGTTTGCATGAAGCGTGATCTCATCAGAGGCAGCAAAATGAGACACAGAGAGCACTGCTGCAACTTTTATGGACTTTTAGACTTCAAGTTGTTTTTGCCCGACACAGCCCTCTAACATCCCCGCTTTGTTTAAAATGACTGTCGAGAGATGCACTCGCGGTGATCATAAGTCGTGGATCTCACGCGCTGTCCGCCTGCTTGTGCTTGTGCATGAAGTAAACCGTGCCAAAGCCCACCTCTCTGAAGCATGCCAAAGCAGAGAAGTGAATTGTGCTCAAGGACGGTTGCCGTCACACTGGCCATTGAAAACGTGCTTTAGGGCTGAAGCCTGCTTAAAACCCTTCAACCCCACATATTTTTACTCACTGTGGTCTCATTTTTCTCTGTGAAGTGAAGAGCAGCACCTCTATTGATTCAGGGCAAACTGAGGCTATAGGCTGATGAAACTCAATTATGTCTTTATGCAGTGTAACAAAATTTTAAAGCTGTACTCCATTAGAAAAAAGAGAAACGAAAATTGAATTTAGTGTTGACAGCCTGTCAGCACTCCTGATCGGTAAAAGTAGTGAGTTTATGTAAAACACAGATTGATAAAGACAAAAAACTTAAGACATTTTCTCTTTCATTTGAGGTTTTTTAGTAAGTTTTACAAAACCACTGAAGAATTTTAGTCATTCTTTTATGTCAGTGAAAAGACTTCAACAAAGCCTGCTGATGGGTTTCTACTGAAGAGTATTGCTGCCACACGAGAAAAAAACACTCATCAGTATCACATTACAATGTTATAGCGACTCAGAAGGTTCTTCCAGAGCCGTGAAGAAGAGAGCAGAGAGGAAACTGCAGTTTATCACATTGAGATTCAGCCACAGTTTTAATGAAGCTGGATGTGGGCGTCTTCTTCTTCTCGGATCTAAATATACAGCTGGCTGTGAGCTGCAGAGTGAGGTGCTGCTTCTAAAGCATGGTGGATCTGTGCAGCATTTTCACTCAGAAACAGGAGAAACACCAAGTTGTTTACAGGTTTCACTGATCCTGTGAGAATGAATCACACCAAAAACTGATGTCAGGGGGTCATTCTTAAATTACCAGAGCATCACACGTCATACTAATCCTGTGAGAATAGGGATAATAATAATAAACTGTGGTCTATGCTGATACTTTCACCATCTTCAAAACGACCAAGGGACAAGTTTCTGCCACTGTCCAGCACTAGCTCAATCCATAGTGATTTGACGTTGTAACTGGAGGGTTGCTAGTTCAAGTACCTGCATGGACCAAGATTAGGAACTAGGCTGAGAGCTGAAAAGGTGTCAGTCCTATTCCTTGAGCTTTGTCAAGGTGAGCAAGGCACCAAACCCCAGCTCAGTGGTGTATGCTGATTTGGACAAAAAGCTTCTGCTAAATAAAATTGTTGAACTGAATTTTTCTCTTTTCTCAGACGAACTGTCAAAGATATATGAGTTCTTTAGAAGAACAAGTTTGCTTTTGCAGATTTCAGTCCAGCGCACAGGGAGCAGAGTCTCCAGGACCCAGCTGTGTGTCCCTGAGGAGTGACTGGTCCAGAACTGGTAGTCTAAACCTCTTTGATGAACCTGGACCCACAGAGCCACAGTAAGACCCTGGAGCTGTTTCCTCTCCTGAATGTTTGTAGAAAATGCGAGCACGGCTGAAACCCTGAAGTCTTTGCTAGTTCCTGTCTGTCTCCCACAGCGGGGAGTCTTCCCTGTCTGATGGGAGCAGAGGGACAGATGTGGATCAGTCGGTGAGTTCAGCTCTGTGAAAATGAAGGCTCTGACTGTGAAGTAGCCACAGACAGTCAGACAGTGTGAGCTTTGTGTTGATCACAAGACCACAAGGAATGTCTGCCTGTGATTGATCAAACAGTCAGACAGGAAAAACAGGATTTGCGTTATGAAACTAAGAGGCTTCAAATCAAACACATCACAGACTGAAGGCTGAATTCATCCAGACAAAGAAGCTAACTTGAACTTCTTTCTCTCTGACCCAGACCAGGACCTGGAGCTGAGACAGGCCGTCCGAGCAGCCCTGAACAAAGGAAGCCTGTACACCTGTGTGTGAAGAGGTGTGAAACACAAGGTTAGGATTGAAGAGGCTGACATGATTCAGTCACACAGCACAAAGATTTTTAGGATTATCAGTACATTTCAAAGCCAGGTGAAATGTAACCTGATGCTTTGTCTGCTCCAGCAGATCTCTCTGCTGTTTCTTCTTTGATCTGTTTTCTCCTCTGAGAGAAAACTCAAAGCCAGAAGAACTCAGAGCTGACATGTCTGACTTTGATGAGCTTGTCCTCTGTCTCTTCATTCACTTTCTTCTCTCTTTTCTTTTTGCTTTAGTTTGCACACATGGACACAGAGAGCTGAGAGGACTCTGTGCACATCTTTTCATATTGATGAGCTAATGGAAACGATCCCTTCATTTTCACATTCTCTTTGTTTGTCTCACTCTGATTGGTCTTTTTCAGAGCCAGCTGAACTGCAGGAGCTTTTCAATGAACACAAGGTGAGTGTGAGGAGGAGATGTGAACGTGTGACTGAAGGAAGTGATGAAACAGGAAGTGGAACCCTCCTCAACAGGATCTACACTGAGCTCTACATCACAGAGGGACCCAGTGAAGATGTGAATACCCAACATGAGGTGAGGCAGCTGGAGACAGCCTCTAAGAAGGAGATCCTCCAGGACACTCCCATCAAGATCCAGGACATCTTTAAAGCCTTACCTGAGCAGCAGAAAGTCATCAGAGTGCTCCTGACAAACGGCGTGGCTGGGATTGGAAAAACTTTCTCAGTGCAGAAGTTCACTCTGGACTGGGCAGAGGGCTCTGAAAACCAGGACCTCAGTCTGTTGGTCCTGCTTCCATTCAGGGAGCTGAACCTGATCAAAGACGAGCGCTACAGTCTCCTAAAGCTGCTCCATGTTTTCCATCCAACATTAGAGAAGCTGAGAGCAGAGACGCTGGCTGTCTGTAAACTGTTGTTCATCTTTGACGGCCTGGACGAAAGCAGACTGTCTCTGGATTTTCACAGCACTCAGCGTGTGTCTGATGTCACACAGCAGTGCTCTGTAAAGGTGCTGTTAACAAACCTCATCCAGGGGAACCTGCTTCCCTCAGCTCTGGTCTGGATCACTTCTCGACCTGCAGCGGCCAATCAGATCCCTCCTTCACACGTGGACAGGCTGACAGAAGTACGAGGCTTCACTGACGCCCAGAAGGAGGAGTACTTCAGGAGGAGGTTCAGGGATGAAGATGAGTCCAGCAGAATCATCTCACACATCAAGACCTCCAGGAGCCTCCACATCATGTGTCAGATCCCGGTCTTCTGCTGGATCACTGCTACAGTTCTGGATCACATGATGAGCACAGAGCAGAGAGGAGAGCTGCCCCAAACCCTGACTGACATGTACTCACACTTCCTGCTGGTTCAGACTCACAGGAAGAAGAAGTACGCTGAGGCTCATCAGACCAGCCCTCAGGAGCTGATGGAGGCTGACGGAGAAGTTCTCCTGAAGCTGGGCAGGCTGGCATTTGAACAGCTGGTGGAAGGAAACATCCTGTTCTACCAAGAAGACCTGGAGAGCTGTGGTCTGGATGTCTCAGAGGCTTTGGTGTACTCAGGAGTTTGTACAGAGATCTTCAAAAGAGAGAGTGTGATCTTCCAAGAAACAGTCTACTGCTTTGTTCATCTGAGTGTTCAGGAGTTTCTGGCTGCAGTCTACACCTTACACCCTTACACATATGGAGACTTTGTGGAGGAAATCTCAACTGTGGCAGACCTCCTGGAAGAAGCTATGAAGGAAGCCCTGAGCAGTGAAAACGGCCACCTGGACCTGTTTGTTCGCTTCCTTCATGGACTGTCTCTGGAGTCAAACCGGAGACTCTTAGGAGGTCTGCTGGGTCACACAGACAACAGTCCAGAGATGATCCACACAGTCATCAACAACCTGAAGAAGATGAACAGTTATTGGGTCTCTCCTGACAGAAGCATCAACATCTTCCACTGTCTTATGGAGATGAAGGACCCCTCAGTCCATCAGGAGATCCAAGAGTTCCTGAAGTTAGAGAGCAGATTAGAGAGGGTACTCTCTGAGATCCAGTGCTCCGCTTTGGCCTACATGCTGCAGATGTCAGAGGAAGTTCTGGATGAGTTAGATCTAAAGAAGTACAACACGTCATGGGAGGGACGACGAAGACTGCTTCCAGCTGTGAGGAACTGCAGGAAGGCTCGGTAAGTTTCTCTGAGATCAACTTTACACTGTAAACCCCGAAGTCCAAATTACTCAACTGGATTGAGCTATGAAAATTTTAAAATTGTTAGTAAGTTCAATTTACTCAAGTGTCTGAGTTTTCAGTGTTGAAACTGATGATTTATCAGTAGATTTAACTTTTGTTACTGTTTACGTAAGCACAACTTAAAATCATTAGTTTCTGTGAGTGTGTTTTGTAACCGTGAGTCAGAAGGGGGCAGAGTCGATGTGAGACCCTGCTGAACTTCTAGATGTGCAGCAGTGGCGCCAGCTGTTTGTGCTCCACCTGACACGGACCATTTGTCTGTGTGTCAGAGCATGGACTGTTTGTCTGTGCTTTTCATGGCATGGACCAGCTGTCCTTGCTCCTTGTGGCATTGATCAGCTGTCTATGCTCTACCTGGTATGGGCTGGCTTTCTGTGTCTCCCAAAAAATAGATTTCACACTTAAACTCAGAATTTGGCATTAGGCAGTCTGCAGAAGTCAATAGGTACAAGACCCATGACCATGGAGCATAGATCACCAGTCAGTGCTGTGGGGCTCAAACAACCTGTGGCCCCTGAGGAATAATGTATCAATGTACAGTGGGGTCTCATATCTACTTCCTTCACTCCTCAATCACAGTTACTAAAGTTATGAAATTAGAACTGATTTTTTTGTAACCATGAGAGAGGAGGGGACGCTGTGGATATAAGACCCAGCTGAGCATAAACTTTTTATAGTGCAGAACAAGAAAACAAGTTATCATAAAGCATTACTTAAGTTGCATTTACTTAAAAAAATCCCAAGGAACCAAGTAATCTAGCTGTATTTACTGGTTTTATTTAAGTTAGCATTCAATCAATCAGTCTTTATTTGTATAGCGCCAAATCATAACAAACGTCATCTAAGGACACTTTCCAGAAACATTAACAGGTCTAGACCTGTGAATGTCAATGGAATTTTATTAACAGAAACCCAACATCAAGACAAGATAAGGAGTCTTATCTCATCTTACCCCACCATGAGTACAGTACTTTGCAGCATCTAGTAAGTTAAAATGGCAAGAAAAAACTTCACTTTAACTGGCAGAACCAGACTCATGTTAGACCGACATCTGAGGAGACTGTGATGGGTTAGATGAGAAAGATAAAGGGGCCGTTTACACGACAACGGTTTTAGGGTGAAACGCAAAAGTTTTGTTGCGTTTCAGCCTTGTGTTTACACGGAAATGGCGTTTCAGCCGACCTAAAACACAAACTTTTGAAAATGGCCTCCAGAGTGGGATTTTTCTGAAAAGCTGCCTACACCATTGCCATGTTAACAGTCAGCCGGCGTTTTCAGTGGAAACGCTGACGTCACACTCAGCGTATACAACAGGACAACAGTACCGCTGTTACGATCGCCACAAACTACCGTGTTGTGCTTGAGCTGCTCATTGTGCTAAATCTGCTGACTGTCTTCATACAAAATGTGCATCTCTTGCTCCACTTTTGCACTTGGTATCCCCCAATACACCAGATAATCGGCTCAACTCTACTTTGGTGGAGATCTCCCAAAAGCTGCTTCTGGACAAGACAGTTATAGCACTACCTGCAGGCCTGTTATGCTTACAGCGTTTTCACCGATCCAGAGGAACCTACAAGACAAACTCAGAGCCTCCCAGAGAGGTGTATGGTCAGTAACTATAACAGGACAGTAAGACTAGAAGTTAGACTGACAGATAGAGAGAGGGAAATGGGAGCTCTGTGTGTCAGTTTCACCCCGGCAGTCTGAACCTATAGCAGCATGACTAAGAGCTGGTTCAGACCTGATCCAGTTATGCTTTATCAAAAAAGAAAGTTCCAAGTCTACTCTTAAAGGATGAGACCGTGTACGCCCTCGGACTTCAACCGGCAATTTATTCCAAAGAAAAGGGGGGCCTGATAAGTAAAGGCTTGACCTCCCATACTACTTTTAGAGACCCTAGGTTTCTAGGAGTAGACCTGCATGTTGAGAACGCAGTGACCTAGGCAGATAACACAGAACAATTAGCTCTTCAAGCTCGGATGGTCAATGCCATTAAGCGCTTTGTAGGTCAGAAGAAGAATTTTAAACTCTTTCCTAGATTTTACAGGTAACCAGTGTAGAGACGCTAACACTGGAGAGATGTGCTCTCTCCTTCTAGTCCAAGTCAGTACCCGAGCTGCAGCATTCTGAACCAGCTGAAGAGTCCTAATAGACTTATTAGGACAGTTGGATGAAAGAGAGTTACAATAGTCTAGTCAAGAAGAAACAAAAGCATGGACTAGTTTCATTGTCCAAGATGTGTCTAATTTTCTTGATTTTAGGAAGATGAAAAAATGCTGTCCTTGAGACCTGTTGGAAGTGAGAGTTAAAGGACAGGTCCTGATCGAAAAGAACTCCCAGGTTCCTGACAGTGGTGCTGGAAACCAAGCTGATGTCGTCCAAGGCAGTGATGTTGTTCAAGAAAGCCTCTCTGAGATACTTAGGCCCAAGACCAATGACTTCAATCTTCTCTGAGTTCAGCAGTAAGAAGTTTCTGCTCATCCATGACCTTACGTCTTTGAGGCATGCTTCAAGTTTAGATAAGCACTTGGTTTCTCCAGGCTTCATTGACAAGTAAAGCTGAGTTACTCTAGCATTACTTTACCTTTTGGAGGCAACAAGTTTCCATATTTCTCTTTTGAGAAAGGTCAACATGTTATGTTTAACAGTGATATACAGCATTTTTTAAACATTACCAAATATTTTTATTTGCAACAAATGGGCATCAGGTTTATTTGATTGAAGACATTCAGTAGAATGATTTTCCATGATAATTGTAACTACTTCAGATGTTGAGTTAAATTAACTTAAGGTTTTATATTTCATTTCTTAGTTTTTTTTAAGGTAACAGGTTTAAATCATTTCAACGAAAAACTCAACTTATCTGGGTTTACAGTGTACAAATCAGTCTGATAGAAGAGTTTTGATGTGAAAATAAAAAATAAACAGACTTTAAATCCTGATTCCTCTGGAGAAGTCTAAAATGATGTGTTTTGTCCCTAATGTGTTTCAGATGGTTTAGACTCTGATCTTTCTGATGACGTAGTCTAAACAGGATCTGATCCACTCTGATCTCATCAAACATATTCATGGTTTAAAGAGTCCTCTCTTATTCTAACTCACTTTATTACAGACTTTCACAGTGTGACCTCTCAGAGATTCACTGTGAAGTTGTGGCCTCTGCCCTGAAGTCCAACCCCTCCCATCTCATAGAGCTGGACCTGAATCACAACTATAAACTGGGGAATTTAGGAGTACGTCTGTTGTCAGGCGGCCTGGAGAGTCCACACTGCAGACTGCAGACTCTGAGGTCAGTTCACTGACTGAAGCTCAGTCTTTTGTTATCCAGTTTTTCTTTTAATCTTTTTCTGAGCTTTCACTTTTATTTGTTTTGTACATTTTGGGAGCTTTTCTGAGCATGAAAGTCAAAAAGTCTCTCAGCGCAATGTTTACCATGAGTGCTGAATTCTTGTTGGTGTAAGGGAAAGTGGAGGCATGAGGAGTTGGACTGGGCAGGTTTTCGGGCTGCCTCAGACTCACATTTGGTTCAGTCCCTTAAAGTAGATGAAGTCAGAACTAACATCCACTTGATGTGAAGAACTCAGACTGCTGAAGCTTCTTATTTGTCTCAGAGAAACTAATGAAGTCGTTCGATCTCTGCCTCCACTCTTCCTCAAAGAAATGCTCCTACATGTCTTTGCTTCAGATTTTCCCACAATTCCTCCTGACGGTGGAACGCGTGGAACGCATGCGCCAACTGCGGTGGCAGCTAGTTCGAGCAGCTTGAGTTTGTACTAAAGTATGTAAGTGAAACTGCGTTTTATTTCTCAAGATGTGCATGTTTAAGTACTCAAGAGATGAACTGCTTCGGCTGGGATACACTTCGGCTGGTATTAAGCATTGGATCCCGCCGGAGATAAAGAAACCTTTCCGCGGCTGCCGAGCAGGAGCCAAACTGAAGGCACGGAGGTGGCGGTACAAACCATTCATACCGTCAGTTATTATGGGGAACGTAAACTCTCTGTCAAATAAGATCGTGGAGTTGGAGGGATTGGTTAAGACTGACAGAGTTTACCGTGAGTGCTGCCTATACTTTTTGACGGAGACTTGGCTAGCGGATAGTGTCGCCGATTTGCTTGTCAATGTAACCAGCTTCACAATGATACGGGCGGACAGAGATACGGAGACGTGTGGTAAAACAAAGGGCGGTGGACTTGCCTTGTTGGTGAACAACAGGTGGTGTCACCCTGAGCACGTAACCGTGAAGACAAAGATCTGTTGTTCCGATGTGGAGCTCCTGTTGGTTACTTTAAGACCATACTATCTGCCTCGGGAGTTCTTGTTGTTTACATCCCACCACTAGCAGAAGCGTGTGACGTCATCCAGGAAGCTGTCGCAGGAATTGAGTCACTACACTCGGATGCATTGATTTAACATAAGGGGACTTCAATCATGCTGACGTATCCTCTTGGCAAGTCCGACCACAATTTGATTCACCTAAGACCATCATATACACCATGTGTGAAGAGACTGCCCATTACAAGTAGATCTGTCAGAAAATGGACCCCAGAGTCTACCGAAGCTCTGAGAGACTGTTTTACATCTACCGACTGGAATATACTTATGGGCTCCGGAGGGGACAATTGTGACCTCAGTAGAGCTGTGGACTGTGTCACAGACTACATTAAGTTCTGCACAGATGTGGTGGTGCCCGTAAAGAACATCCGCTGCTTTCCAAACAATAAACCCTGGATTATGAGGGATTTAAAACAGGTTTTGAACAAGAAGAAGGAGGCGTTTAGGAGTGGTGATTGGGACAGGCTTAGAATGGCGCAGAAAGAGGTGAAGAGGAGTACAAGGAGGGCAAGGAAAGCCTATAAAGAAAGACTAGAGAGGAAGTTACAGAACAACAGCACACGAGAAGTGTGGAGAGGCATGAGGGCAATCACAGGCTTCAAAGAGAAGGGGAAAGGCTACACCTGAAAATGCCCACATAGCGAATGAATTCAACCGT
Source organism: Halichoeres trimaculatus (assembly GCF_033239565.1). NCBI lineage: Eukaryota > Metazoa > Chordata > Actinopteri > Labriformes > Labridae > Halichoeres > Halichoeres trimaculatus. The sequence continues at coordinate 1,070,459 of NW_027437203.1, forward strand.
TTCTACAACAGGTTTGACTCCACCCCTTCTACATGTACACCCAGCGGCTACTCAACATCTGCTGCTGCTGCCTCCTGCCCTGCTCCACCCAGCAGCTACTCCACATCTGCTGCTGCCTCCTGCTCTGCACTGTCCAGCGGCTACTCCACCTCTGCTGCCTCCTGCTCTGCACCACCCAGCAGCTACTCCACCTCCACTGCTGGCTTCTGCCCTGTTCCACCAAGCGGCTACTCTACCTCTGCTGCTGCCTCCTGCTCTGCACCACCCAGCAGCTACTCCACCTCTGCTACTGCTGCTGCCTCCTGCCCTGCTCCACCCAGCAGCTACTCCACCTCTGCTGCTGCCTCCTGCTCTGCACCGTCTAGCAGCTACTCCACATCTGCTGCTGCCTCCTGCTCTGCACCGTCCAGCGGCTACTCCACATCTGCTGCTGCTGCTGCCTCCTGCTCTGCACCGTCCAGCAGCTACTCCACCTCCGCTGCTGGCTTCTGCCCTGTTCCACCAAGCGGCTACTCTACCTCTGCTGCTGCCTCCTGCTCTGCACCACCCAGCAGCTACTCCACCTCTGCTACTGCTGCTGCCTCCTGCCCTGCTCCACCCAGCAGCTACTCCACCTCTGCTGCTGCCTCCTGCTCTGCACCGTCCAGCAGCTACTCCACATCTGCTGCTGCTGCTGCTGCCTCCTGCTCTGCACAGTCCAGCAGCTACTCCACCTCTGCTGCTGCTGCATTCTCAATGGATGTGGTGCGCATTGAGCTAAGGAGGGTTCGCATAGGGAAGTCTGCTGGACCTGATGGAGTAGCACCTAGGATCCTGAGGGACTTCTGAGCTGGCAGTGCCTCTACAAACCATCTTCAACCGTAGTCTTCAAACTGGATGTGTCCCTGCTCTATGGAAGACCTCATGCCTTGTACCAGTGCCCAAGGTAGCAAGGCCGGCAGGGATGAAGGACTACAGACCAGTAGCCCTGACGTCTGTTATAATGAAGACTATGGAGAGGCTACTGCTCCGACTGCTCAGACCTCAGGTAGAGCAGGTGCTGGACCCGCTGCAGTTTGCTTACCAGGAGAACATGGGGATGGATGATGCAGTCCTGTACCTGCTCCACCAGTCTTTGTCATTTCTGGATGGGACTGGGGGCTATGTGAGGCTTATGTTTTTTGACTTCACTAGTGCTTTTGACACAATTCAGCCTCAGAGGTTAAAGGAGAAGCTGGAGAGGATAGGTGTGGGTCCCATCTTTGTCAGGTGGATTTACAACTATCTGACAGACAGGTTGCAGTATGTCAAGCTGGGGACCAGTGTTTCACAAACCCTGGTGAGCAACACTGGGCACAGGGGACAGTACTGTCTCCTTTTCTCTTCACACTTTACACAGCGGACCACACCTACAGGTCCACGGCATGCCACATCCAGAAATATTCTGACGAAACGGCTGTAGTGGCATGTGTGGAGGGAGGGGACGAATGGGAGTACAGAGGAGTCATCTCCTCTTTCACAGAGTGGAGCAGGAGTAATGGTCTGATCCTGAACACAGCAAAAACCAAGGAGATGATCATTGACTTCAGCAGGAGGCCCTCACATCAACCAATCACCATTGATGGTGAGACAATTGAGGTGGTTAAAACATATAAGTATCTCGGAGTTCACCTCGACAACAAGCTGGACTGGTCTGTGCAGGCAAACTCCCTTTACAAGAATTTTCTGAGGAGGCTCAGGGCCTTTGATGTGAGCAGGGACATGCTGCACATCTTTTATCAGTCTGTTGTAGCCGGTGCAGTGTTTTTCAGGGTCGTCTGCTGGGGGGGCAGTATGACCTTGAGGGACAGGAACCGGCTCGATAAGGTGTGTTTTTGTGATGGGGAGGAGGGTGGACTCTGTGGGGAAGGATGCGGACTCTCATGCAGGGCATCCTGAGTAACACCAGGCACCCACTACACCAATGTCTGTCGGCTCAGAGGAGCAAACGCAGTGACAGGCTCCTGTCTCTAAGGAGTAGAACAGAGCGGTTTAAGAAATCTTTTGTTCCTGCTACTTTAAGATTGTATAACAGCTCAGTCTGAACATGTGCACTTCTTTTATCTTTTTATCTATTTATATTTATATAGTTAGTAACTTTTTTTTAACCTGTTTTTGAATGAGTATGTGTGGGGGTGGCCGGGGGGGTTGGGAGGGTTGGGGCTGTCCTGGCAGCGGTGAGTGGGGGCTGACGGTGGGCCTTGGACGCGGGCTGCCGGCACCAGGCTGGACAGCTGGGTTACCCCTGACGTGTGCTGGGAGGTGGGCTGTGGGCCCTGGTGCCTGAGGGCTGCTCTCTGTCCTGGGGAGGGGGGCGGCCCGGGCCAGGGGGGCATGGGCCTGCCCGGGCTCGCCTCCATGGGGACGGGTCGGGGCTTGCCTCTGGCGTCCGGTCCCTGCTCTAGAGACCATGGAGGCCTAAGTGGGAGGGGTGAGGGGGTTAACAGGCCAGAGGGTTAACCAGCCCCCACTGTGTGTGTGTGTGTGTATGTGTGTGTGTGTGTGTGTGTGTGTGTGTGTGTGTGTGTGTGTTGTGTGTGCTTGTGGGCAGATGGGGGTACGTTCAGATGTGTGTGTGTGCAGGTCTGTGTTTATGTACGTGTGTGAATTTTTCTAAACAATGGAATAATATTATTATTATTATTGTTATTATTATTGTTATTATTATTACCATAATTATTTCTATTATTATTATTTCTATTATTATTTATATATTACTATATAATAGTATATATCTCTCTAATATACAATGGGCCAGGGTGGTCCGGGGTGTCCTTGACCCTCTGGCTGCCACGGCCCGGTGCTCTGAGTCTGGCGGATCCTGGGCCCCCCCTGCCCCGGTGGGCCCCGGGGAACAGGGGTGCCTATTGCTGCCAATAGGGCGGCTCACCCTCCAGAGGGGAGCTTTCTCCTCTCTGGTCTTACTTTGCCCCACAGCCCTCACTCCCCCGCTCATCTAGAGCATCCACACACTTAGGACCTTGAGGTGCACGTTCGTCAGGTGCGGTGGTAGAGGTCCTTAGGGACCACTTCTGCTACACCCTGATAAGACTTGCGCCTCAGTTTTACTTACACTTAGACATCCCTACATGATACCAACTACTCTACACAACACACACAGAGACCCTTGGGGTGGGCCAAGTGGTATATGGTAGGCAGGGCACTTTGAGCTAACCACCTGAAGGGCACTGCCCCATGAGCTACGAGGCCGTCCACTCCCCAATTTTAACTTTTCTTTTTAACTGCATTAGGATCACAAACATCCACACACTACAGAGCGGGGGAGGTAGGGCAGGGGGCTCTTCTCACACCCCTGTTTCTACCATGCCCCCTGGGGCATGGGGTAAAAAGGGGATCCGCTGCCTTGGGTTCTGGGCGAGTGGCACAGCAGGGGTCCCGCTGCGCCCCGGAGGATGCCCATGGCTTTATATCTACTTATTTACTTATTTACTTATTTATTTATTTATTTAATCCTCTTTTTAAAATTATTTATATATGTATGAATATATATATGTATGTGTATGTGTGTGTGTATATGTATGTGTGTATGTATGTATATGTATGTGTGTATATATGTATGTATGTGTGTATGTATGTATATGTATATATATATATATATATATATATATGTATATATATATATATATATATATATATATATATATATATATATATATATATATATATATATGCCGTGTTGTGATATTGTTGTGTGGTCGTCTTGTGGTGCTGTGGTGTTGTTGTGCTGTTGTGTGAACGTATGGGTATGGATGGACAGAATGTTTATGTGCAGGTGTCAGGGTCCACGGTGGAGGGCTGGTGAGCTGTGATAAAGATGAGAGGGGGATAGGGGTGGGTTGGGACAGTAGGCTGTGTACGGGGGATACTGGGTTTCTGGGGAGAGGACTTCTGTGGTCTCTGGTGTCTGACCGGGTGCGCTGGGGGCCGGCACCGACTCGTGATAGGTGGTGGCCTGGGCTGGGTCCGTCCTCCCGGGTGCCTGGCCGAACCCCCCATCCTCGGGGGTGAGTGGCCCTTGGGCACAGGTGACCCCTGGTCTTACCCCCTGCACTCGATCGGGGGCCCTGCGTCTAGCGGGGCCTGCAGACCTCAGTCCCTGGCCCCTGGGGTCCTCCCTCTGCAGTGTCGGGGGCCTGCCTCTAGCCTTCCCGGGACGCTCCCCCCTTGCCTCCTCCTGGATTGGCGTGCTGCTGTCTCCGTGGTGGTCTGTCTGGGCCCTGTGCTCTGTTGTGGCTGCGGGACGCCCGGGGATGAGGGCTATCTCAGTGCATGTCTGGCCTCTGGGAGCAGCGGGGCCACATCTGCATGATCACTCCTTGACATGATCACCTGACCCAAATCAAACCCAATTTTCTATACTGCCACCTGTAGCCCTATATGTGTAGGTGAGTATATGCGTCTGTGTATAGATCTATATACGTATATGTACCTCTTTGCAATTGTCGTTGTTGTGCTCACTGCTACTCATGATTTCTCCAGTTCATCTCTCCAGGTTCTTCTTGTGATTATGACTTCAAAGACCCCAGGATACTGTCTCCTTTCAGGCTCAGTAGCTGGTTATTTGTTTCTCCTGTCTGTAGTCATCTGTTCAGTTGTTGTGGTTGTTCTCTACTGTTGTTTTGTTGTCTCTCTCTCCCCCCCTGTCTAGTCTCTTCTCTACAATCTTTTCCTTTTTCACTGTTTCTTTCCTGATATCACCTTGTTCTGGTTAAGCAGTAATCTTCAAACTTGGCAATATACGGGAGGGAAACTGTATGGATACATGTATGCGTATGTATATATATGTGCATACATACGTATGTGTGTGTGTATGTATATGTATGTATGTGTATTTATGTATAAAATATATATATATAATTTAAAAAAAAAAAAAAACAAACACTAATAAAGAGTACCATTTTAACACTCAAGGGCAGCTCTATACATTAACGGCTCCCTTTGGAAAAGCAAATGTGTTCTGCACAATACGGCAGCCAGACCATAATTCTGTTGTCGTGACGCTGAACAGGACAAGGGGAAAAAACAAGAAAAAAAAAAGAAAAAAAAAAAAAAAGAGAAAAAAAAAAAAAAAAAAAAAAAAAAATAGATCCAAAATCATGCAGCAGACGTCCGTATAATGGGATCCATCGGGGCATAGACAGCGCCGCTCCTAAAACTGCATTAATCGTCCAAAAACTCGTGTTTTTCACCAATATTCCATCATGGTTCGCTCTGAGATAGTCCTCTGTTGCAGTCTTTGTCACTTCAGACGGCGCAATGTGGCTGTAATGACCTCTGAACTGACGAAGACTTTGTTTACGTTTGTCCCTCAAAGAAAGGAGTCAGCTCTCCAGAAAGTACTGCGCATGCGCAGTACTTTCTGGAGAGCTGCCTCCTTTCTCCTCTGTCTAGTTCTTTTTTTTTTATCCATGTCATTGTTTTGGTCGTTCTGCCAAATCAAACTGCTTTTTAAAAGGACGCCAGCAATCACAGGAAGTGCTGACAGCCGAGTCTGCGTCCACCATCAAAACCAAACACATTGAGTAGTAACATGACCAGCATGGGCAGTAAATGGATCAATAAACAAATCAATATAATCGGTGTGTGAATGAGGTATGTTCAAACATTTTGAAAGCTGTGTCACCAATAATTTAGATGAGTTTTATCAGCATGAGATAAAATGAATTTCACAACCAAACAATCAGATCTCTCCCATTTTTTTTCACAGGAAATCTTGTTCTGGAAAGCAAAAGATACAGAGTTTGAAAACCTATGGCACAGCATCTAAAAATTTGGAGGCCTTTTAGCATCTATGGATAACTGCTAAACCTGAATCCAGAGACAACCCCAACCTCTTCTGAAGAGTTTGACCTTGCCCAGGCTGGTCTTGGAAAAAGGCATGCCAACATGTCCAGGGATATGGGCCATGAAGAGGTGATATATTAAGAAAATGCAACCGTTACATACAAGTGACGTGTTGTGCAAATTAGTTGATTACTGATTTAGTGTTGTAGATAATCTACAAAACACAGCACTGAAGAGTGAAGAAGATTAAAAAACAAAAACATAATAGAGCTAACTGGGCTGGTGTCAGGGGTAGAAGGGTACAAATATCAAGTAGTAATGGAGCCATATGTGCTCCAATACAGCAGGGATTATCATTTTAGTCTGAACACTGCAAAGACTCAAAATCTTTCAAAAATGTCTTGTTCCTAGTTAAAATGTCATATATGTAGTCAGAATTTCAAATTTATCTCCCAAAGTGACTTGATTTTACACTTGCTTGAAACAAATTTCCATTTGAAAAATAATTGCTGTTTGAGTACGCCAAAATGCGTTTTATCTGAGTACTCGAGTACTCAATGTAATTTTCAGTAGAGTAAGCGAGTACTAAAATATTCGATAGTTGCAGCCCTAGAGGAAACACGTGAGCTGGCTTTGCAGAAGTCTTGCCACTGACTGACACACCCCCATATGGAATATCGCTCTCTGATTGGACGCTGCAGCCGCTCAGACTTCTGTACATGAAACTTCACAAACACAACAGAGTTTAATGAGAGAGAAAAGGCGAGCTGAGGACAGGTGCTGAGGATTGTTCAGAAACTGATCATATATCAGGTAATAAAGTGTTTGTTGTGAGTTTAAAGCACAAAACACTGAACACAACCATCATCAAATCAATATAATGGAGGATTTTTACTGAAATCTAATAAATAGTATCTTCCTGAAACAGAATAAACTAGGTTAGATTAATAAGTTTCAGAGTTCACGATCTAGATAAAGGCTAAATTATTCATAAATAATCTAACAATAACGCATTTTACCAGTAAAGTGATCCTCGAGCTTCTTAACTGCACACAGAATAAACAGAGTGCAGGTTTTTTTCGTGGCAACGTGTTTCTTAAACTGGTTTAAGGAACAGACAAAGCCCTGTTACTGTTTATGTTTTATCAGAGTTGTTACAGCACACATGTGCAGACACACAAACAGCTGTTAGAGCTTGTTAGAGCTGACTGACAGATGATCCAGAGGTGATCAGCTGATGCCGTCATCAGTGAAACACGTTGCTTCATGTGACGCTCTGGAGGAGAGGATGTCCCATTGCTCTAAAAACGAGTCTCCTCCATCCTCTCTCCTCTCTTCATTTCTTCGCGTCTCGCCCATGTATCCATCTCTGGTGGGAGGAACTAAGACTCAAGTGAACGACGCAAGTGGAGGAAGGGAGGATGGAACTTTATCGCTTTGAGACGCACCCAGGGCCTCCAGCTCTGCTTAGTGGCAGCGTCTCCCTTCCCCCCTCCTTCCCTCTTTTCACTATCCAGGTGAGCACGAGTGAGGTGTGTGGAGTGCAGGCAGGGGCAGGCGATTGGTAATCGCCAGACTGGTTCACCAGCAGTCACCTTCCTCTGCCATAAAACCAGACTGCAGCCGCTACTGTGAGCTGGATCTTTACATACCACAGTCAGTAGTAGGCTTAAACTCAGTCTTTTCTTGCATATTACGCTCTGGATTTTAACACTGTTTCCTGTACCTCAGATCCTGGACCCCTTCAGCCTGACTCACCTGTATTTTCTTGATTCTCCAACTCTGAAGCCTCCCCTGCCTTGCTTGCACACCTCCTCAGCCTGCCTTCCTTAAAGCTCTCCCTTCTCTTAGGCTGTCTACCAAGGTTTCCCCTCTCTCTCAGGGTCAGGTAACTCTAGTGCGAGCTCTGTAGGGCCTGGGTCTGTTTCGTTTTTTAGTCCGTTTTGTTGTGTGTCCTTTGCCATGCGGGTTGTGTGTTTCCTAGCTCAGCCCCATTTAGTCTGAGATCGTGTTTTCTGTTTATCTTAAGTTAATTTCAGCATAACCTTAGTTAGTTTTGTAGCCTCCTGTGTAGCTCCTTATTTTGCCTGACTTCTTTAGTTAGTATTCTTCTTCAGCCAGTGTTTATTTACCGTGTGTTCTTTTTTTTTTTTTTCCTCTACTATTTATTGTGTCTTTTACCTTCCCGCTGTTTAAACTTATTCTTATTAACGATTTTTTTAGTTGATTGTGGTTTTATCCATTTTGTTTTTATTGATCTTGATTTTAAGCCTGTACAGCACTTTGGCCAACTGCGGTTGTTTTAAAATGTGCTACTTTATTTAAGTTTGCAAACTGCAAACGATGTTGATGGCAGTTTCACAAAATCATTGTTCTTTCCCGGCATTTCCTCGGCATGTTGCTGACATCGCGTGTAATACATCAAGGTACCCTCGGAAACTTGAGGATCTGAGGATAACGCCACTTTTTACAGCTTATGAATAGGACGAACGGTTTGTACATGCCAGTCGACCTGGGATCTTCAGGGTAAATCTTTTATTAGTCTCCATCAGAAGTTCCGATGCCATATCTGTTTCATCAAATTTACCCCAGAGTTCCTACAACTTCATGCAAGCGCGTGTGGGTAAAGGTAATAGATAATGTTATATAGTGAGATGCACTGTCTTTTTCGGATGACCACCTTTATGAAAGTTTTTCCGGGGAGGGGTTGGTAGTACATGACACTTTCTACATGTAGTTAAAGGGAATGAAGAACTCTCATTGCCGTAATAAGATCTTTAACGCCAACACTTCTGTTCCATGACAATATTTTATTGCCCATATTAAAATTGTGACAAGAATTCATGTAGGGCTTATGTGGGCTAGATATCACAAAAAATGTAAACACGATAGGAATGAACAAATGAATAAATTCATCTAAGAAATAAATTAGGTATGGTGCATGTTACAGTAAAAGTGCATGGTGAACAGTGCTATTTTAGGATGATAATGGCACAAAAGATTATTTTTGTACTACACCACTACACTTACGCATTTAGACTGTCAGCAATTTTCTGCCAGCACTCCTTCCGTGCTTTAACAACGGCGACGGTGTTGCTTTTGACGTTAATTACATGTTTAAGCTCGTCATACTTCCTCATGATCACCTCCTGCTCCTCCTGAGTGAAGTATGCGGTCCTTCTGTCACCGGCCTGCTCTGACGCTCCAGACTGCTCCATGTTCGCGATTAGTCAGATGCAGCGGGCCCCGCCTTATATGTGTGCACGCGCTCATTGCCTAGCTGGATCCACCTATGAGGTTGATAACCAGCATCGTGAAACCGTGTAGCGAGACCGCCGGCTACCGTGCTCAGTTCAGCGAGGTAGCTCCAAGGCTATCTCGCTAGGCTAAACTTGCTTCGTAGAACAGGGCCCAGGTCCCTTTGCAGATGCGAAAGGAAAACATGCTGGACAAAGAAGAGGTGGATGCTATCAGAGGGATCTAGAAGACCTTCATCTTCAAGGTTGTGAAGACTCTCATAGTGCACATTTGTTACAGCCATCCTTGCGTCTCGCCACAGACGTTCTAGTACAAGTTCTAGTACAAGTACAATTAACTTCAAATTCTCACAGTGCATTTGTTTTGTTTTTTTACCATAGATGATTTTTTTTTTACTGAAAATTATATATAAATGCATAAATACCATTGATTGTGCACCCTCTTTCCTGACGGGAAACTGCCCCTGCCACACCCCCTGAAAGTGAACATGCACCGTGCTATGTCAGCATTTTCAACTCCTTGGTCTCACTGATCAGACTTTGTGCAGCGCTAACAGCTCAGTAAAAGCATGGGTGATGTTCTCCGGCATCTCAACCTGGCTGGAAACTGTTCTAAAAAGTTGCATCTCCTGGTTGACAACAAACTGGAAATAGTCCACATCTAGGGGCAATTTTTGTGTGACTTGAGAAAGTTTGATTAGAAGCCACTGAAGAAATTCTCGTTTTTAGTTCCTCCTAGAAAAAAATAGCTCCATGCTTCTTTTTCTTTCATCAAATTAACTCTAGAACTTAAAAGGAGCAAAAAGAGGACAACTTTATGTCGAAACGAAACATGCGCACTGCAGTTTATCTGTAATCTATCCCGGTAGTTTACCTTCATTTAAACTTGCAAACACTTGCCACAAGGGATGAATGGAGCAATAAAATGTTTTGAAGGTCTGTGAAACGTGTGATGATTGGCACATGGAGGGAGCTGACATATTCACAATTCCTCCAGTATTTATTCAGTGTAAGAGGACAGTAAAACACATGAATTGTCTTCTAAAATTTCCCTTGTACCTCTGTTCCTTCAGCGGTGCTACATGGCACAACTGTGACATCTAGTGGACGAAATAAACAATTACATGCAGCTAGATGTCTGAACGGCGCTGCACTGAAACCTGTGACCATCGGAATAAGTGAGCGCAGGGGGCGATGGCGGGCATTGACTATGTGTGCATTGTCCAAAAAAGAGGAGGAGAAGTTGAGTTACGTAAATGGCGTACTCAAAGATACATCTGGGGTAAATGTTTGCAAAATCTGTAGAAATTGTGTGTAATTTATACAAAGCAGTCGATTGATGTTGCTTTATCTGCTACCCACGAGTAAGCACCGCTTGTGATGGCCTCCTACTGATAAAGGAGAAACCATCGTATATACAGCTACATAACCCAGGAACTGAAAACCCTACATTAGATCAGGCGACTTTTAAAGGAAATATATACTATGATCTACGTTTGCTAAGAGCTATATTTTATGTAAAAGTCTATATGAACTGTTTCAAATATGTAGTTCGCTGTGCCTGCTCTCATGAGATACATGTACAAATCCTTTTAAATTTACGTTTTAGTTTATCTATACTTATCTTCACGGTCGTTATACAATGTAATCCCTCTAAACATGTTCAATAAATAAGTAAAAATTTAAAATGAGTGTTGTGGCTATAATTAAAAAAAACAACTATTTAAAGAACATGCTGTAAGGAGACAACAGCGTAGCCATCAGATAATGTGACCCTGCTTTACTCGCATAATAACTGATTAAATCACCCACATAACTTTTATGTGGGCATTTGTCATCCTCTCACATTGATCTGGACTCAAGTATTCCTATTATGGATCATCATACAGTCAGGAACACACAGAGCTAGGCGCCGCCCTGTTGGCTATGGCTGCCTTTTGCAGCATCTCTCTTTTTTTTTTGTCCATTTCTTGTCATTTTTTTTGTCTCTTTTTCGTAATTTTTGTATTTGGAGTAGATCATTTCTTTGTTTGGCTCATTTGTTGGTCATGGCCACCAAACTTTTTGTGGCTTCAGTGATATTTTTACTATTTTTGCTCCTGTGTTTGTCTGGAGATCCTACATGTAACCATGGCCACATTGTTTACATGTGAACTCAGCTGTTAGCAGTCTGTAGCATGTCAATGCTAACTGGTGTAAGGCCTGATGTTTTCCCACAAGGTGAGGAGAAGGAGGTGAGGACGACATGCTGGTTCTCAGGTGGGAGCTAAGAAGTGACGATATGGACCTGTCCTTCCATCCATTGTTATTGGGGACGTAGGATCTATCTCCAATAAGATGGACGAGCTAGCTGTGCTAACCCAGCAATAGAGGGAAAACCAGAGGGCAGAGTCGCATCATGCTATTCACAAACATGGCTAACGAAGCTAACATCAGACACCAAGCTTGGTGAAGCTTGGAAGAGCTTCACCTGCTGTGAACAGACAGGATACAGGAGACAGAGATGGAGCATGACTGAAGAAGCTCAGTCCTGGACCCTGTGGAGGTGGAGGCTGGTTGAACTGGAAAATGATGGACAAGCTGTCATCATCTATTTTCTTATGGACCTTTTTGCACTTTCTTACTTTTGTTTTCTTGATTGCTGCCGTGATTTCAATTTCGTTGTACATGTTACAATGACAATAAAGTTCTATTCTATTCTTTTCTGTTCTATTCTCTCCCACCCAATCAACACAATCCCCCGAATTTGTATACAGGCACAGCACAGATGAACATGACAAAACTTACACACAATAAACATAGATAAATACGGGGAATGAACTGATACAGACAACAGAGCCTCTCCTTCTCTTTTAGCGAACCCCCCTTCAGTCTAGGATGCATCTGCCAGAATACCTTACACATCCTCGGTCCCACATAATCAAAAAAGGGAGTCCATATATGATGAAATGTTCCAATTTTCCTTTTTGGTGCGATATGTCAAATAATCTATGGGAAGCAGTGCAAATATAACTCTGTGCCATTCTGAGAGGGTTGGTGGCTTTTCTGAAATCCATTTAAGTTACAAACTTTCTTGCAGCATAGGTCAACATTCCACAGTTTTTCATTATAGGTGTTCTTGATTTTAACCCCAACAGAAGGCATACAAGGGTCCTTTCTCCAATCCTTGTTAAAAAGCACACTTTGAAACAATTTTCCCAAAAAATTCCTGTATATACACATAAGACTACATAGTATGTATAAAGCTACTGATCTCTGTGTTACACTTGGTACACTTCTAGACTTCTGAAGGTCCATTCTATTGCCAAGATGAGGCGATATCTTTATTCCTGTTTGAAATGCTTTTTTCTTCCCTCACATTTATCTGAATCACCCCTTTAGCTAAGCATGAGTTGTATATCTGCACTATATTGGGGCCATATTTTTGGTTCCATGATATCAGTTTCCCTTTGCAACCAAATAATACAACAGGGCCCAAGTGAGTATGAGGCCCGAGGCAAATTTCATTTACACTGAAGCACAGACTTCTGTAAATGAATGCTGTGTCATTCACACATGGTTATCGTTCACCAACACTTAATCTCTCACATCCACTATAAAGTACACTATATCTCTTCAACATAATGCGAAGCACTCATAATTTTTTTGTCTTTGTTAGAGATGTGGTCTTGTATTAATTTTACACCTTAGGATTAAATACTCTGCATGCAGTCACTGCTGTTTACTGAACAAGTATCATTGAATAGCTTTTGGTTTGCAAACTGAAAATTTCAACACACACTCACTGCGCTCAGGAGCTCCATAAGAGACAGGATGCTCTAACTCAGTGGTTCCCAACCTTTTCCAACTCAGGGCCCACTTTTAAGTCTCTGACATTTTCGCGGCCCACCCCAGACTGCTGAATACATAAAAACATACTACATCTTAAAACCTTTATAGATGAATTATCAATTTAACACAAACATAGTTTAGCCTTATCTAATGGCACAGTTTACTGTCAGCTCTATCTTTTTATCTGGGCTTAAAAGAAGTTTTTTTTTTAATTTATTAGACAGGCTGGTGCACAGTACATTTTATTCTAAAATCATACACTGGGTTATAAGAGTTATACAACCATAGTTACTCATAGTTAAAGTAGTGAGTCAAGACAAATGTTAATAATTTATATGTTTGCGCCCCCCCCCCCCCCCCCCCCCCCCCCGTCTGAAAGTCTGGACACGCCCCTGCACAGAGGTACAGAGTGGCCAGAAGGCTTTCAGGTTTGATCTCTGAAAGCTGGAGGAAAACTCCTCTGCTGATTTTTAAAGAATGAGAGGAAAACAGCAAAACTATAACTTCCGTCCCAAAGAGAGCAGAAAGGTGACTCCTGGAGGAGCGGGAGAAGGAACAGTGATCAGCTGCAGTGTAAAATGCACCAGTGAACGCAGCGTAAGCACCTCACTGATCATCATATCAGACTCCGCAAACTGATCAGGATGAAATTAAAAGCAAATATAAACCACAGAGTGACAGGGGCACTTCTGCTTGCGCTGACTTTATACACAGAAAACGTGCATCTGTAAACACTAATGAATGATCAGGGTGGGAATTGTTTTTCTCCAGTAACTGTGCGTCTTGTGCGTCTTGTGCGCATCGGAGCGGAACTCCGCTGTGCGCGATGCTAAGAGCTGAGAGCTGTGAACGGCAAATACCCACCAGAGCTCTGTCTTTTATTATTTTAGAGCGTGATATGATCCAACCATGAGTGTGAGTTCACATGAGAACACAGAGAGATGATTCGCTTCTGAAAGATAACTGTTTGGTTCTGGGCAGCGTCAAAAATGTTTGTGGAATTCTGAAAGTTTTAGTTGTATACAAGAGCCATGTGCAATGTCATTTACGTCTGAAACATCGGAAAAAGACAAGATCATAATTCTGAAGGCATGGCAGCTTTTACTTTGTCGTGGCGGTGTGCCACGATCCTATACATGTAGCGGAAACCCAGCCATACAATGCCTTCTGAGAGCACTTTTTTTTAAATAAAGATTGAACATGAAGGACTGAACTGAATACAAGAGAAACATGTTGGAGGCTCCACAGTCACTAACACAGCATCTATTACATGTTGAAACGTTTTTATTTTTACATAATTACATGCCCACCCCCACAAAAATCAAACTATTTTGGAAAAGCTGTGGCGGCCCACTTGCAGTACCTGGTGGGCCGCGGCCCACAGGTTGGGAATCACTGCTCTAACTGAAGTGTGTGATGAAGTAGGGATGGAACGGTTCACAAAATCCACGGTTCAGTTCTTATCACGGTTTTGTAGTCACGGTTATTGGTTGAGTTCGGTGTAAATTGTTGTTTTTTTTTAAACACCCCAGATTACTATATACCCAAATAATCCACTATTAACAGATTATTTTTAATCAATTATATCATGTATAGTCATGAAATACCTGAAAGAATGAGACTGTTTACCATTTCGAACATCATTAAAGCTGAGTGAAACATTGCCAGTTTCAACATGCCAACTCCTCAGTAAGGAAAGTCACTATTGACTGTCCACAAAGTCACTAAAAGTCACTAAATGACGCTGCTGTCTAATCTGCAGAATAATTCATGTGCATGTAATTGTCATGGACTTTGTAGGGCAGAGAAATAACAACGGAAGAGAGAAAGCAGGTAAAACACAACATCATAATCAACTACAAAATTACTACAACTACAAATTAACTGTCTTCCGTCCATTTTTTTTATTTTTATTTTCTAAATAGCAACCCTCTTCCTTAATCTGGACCGGGGGCGAGGCCGGCTTTACGCAGGGGCAAGAGGGGGCATAGCCCCCTAAAATAGGTGCCTTGCCCCCTCAAATCAAAATTTTACGAGTTGAGAAAGCACATTTTAATACACTCACAAAGTTAACAGACATTATTGGCTGACAAAGTTATCTGCAGTAGCGGAAAAATCAGCCGAAAAAAAGACACACGATACTGCCTTCTCGTCTGTGTCCCTCTGCTGTGCGTGTATTCACTCAGCACAGACACACACACCAACACATACGCACACACCTCTCAGCCCTCGGTAAGCACCCAACACACCGCAGTATGCAAATGAGCCAGGTCGAAGCCCCAGCCTGAGAGTGTGGTGTCGGGTTTCAGCACGGTCATGGAGTGACAGCGTTACAAACGGAGATGAGCGCTCACGTCCATTGCATGTGACAAACTGAAAACAAGTGACCTGTGTCTGACAGACCCCTACGTAAAGATTGTTTTATACAGCCTATGGTAAAGACCCGTCCCAGACTGTAGTTGTGTACAGTTTTTTTCACATAATCACAGCGTTTTTCGTGCCTTTTTTTTTTTTTTTTACAAACCAAACTTACTTAGCTGTTGAGTCGCTAAAAAAAAAAAATTAAATTAAAAAAAAAATTACAAAATGAAAATCAGAAAATTAACCTGCTGTATATCTGATGTGGTTTGTGAATTAGTTTAAAACGTTTTTTTTATTATCATTCATAGGACTAGCTTTTAGTTTTGTAAATATTGACTATGGTGTGTGAAGTCCTGCTTTATATTAAAATTTATTTAAGGATTAGGCCATCCAGTTAAGATAAATGTTAAGTTGTTGGTTGAAAACTGGATGAAGGATGTTTTATTTTATTTCATTCATTTATTTTATTTTTATTTTTCAGTTCTTTCCCCTGAGGGATTGCCACCTTATTGTGGTCAGGGGGTCTGGGTGCCTCCCTCAGTGACCTTAAGAGCTATACCAGCAGGAGCTTAGTCTTCAGGTGGGACACCCAAGCTGGACAGGTCTCAAGGTAGAGGCCTGACAAAGTGCAATCTACTTCTCCAGGCTGGGGTTAAACACAAAGACCCCTTTCAATTAAAAACAAACAAACAAAAAAAAAAAACATTGTTATTATCAGCACAGGAAAAAAAAGTGCTGGAACCATAGACTGTATAAAACATGGACGTAGTCTCGCTGACATCACCCGTCTGTTTCTGGAATGGAAAATGAAGCACATTGGCTATAGAGGTCATATTGGTAGTGGCAAGGGCTTCACGTACAGCTATAGGGCTCTGGCCGTCACGTGACCCTCAGCTGTGCCTCTTATTTGGGGAGCTCACGATCTAAATATCCTCTGAACGGCCACGTTTGAAAAAAATTCACCCCCCGTACAGTGGGAGCCAGTAGTAAAATGATCGACTCAGACAGGAGACGTTTTTTGAACCTGTCTGTAAATCGGTCAATTTCTGCTTTGAAAATGTCTTTTTTTGGCTTGGTGTGTATATGACTTCCACTACTTCCAGAGCCAGCCTCAAGCAAACACTCCAGGAACAGCAGATTTTGGCACTTCAGCATTGCCTCATATTCCCAGACCGGAGGTTGCCACTTGGCTGGAACATGATGTGTACTGTACACATCATGCCCCCTTCACAATTCTGACTGCCCCCTCATATATGCCTGTCTAGAACCGGCCCTGGCCGGGGATGATAGAAGTGACCATAATGAGACACACACTTGCGTGATTCATGTGAATGCAGGAGGAGACTACTTTGAGTGAGGAGTGGAGGTGGGCGGATCAATACAAATATTGATAATATCGTGTAAAAGAGCAATACTGTAGTTAAATTTTTTTCTCCTGCATGCACTGACTGCTGCAGTTTTATAAAAGTGGAGACCTGACTATGTCTGTGTCACAGCGCCGAACTCCCACCCCCACCCCCACACTCTCCTGATTTTTGATGATGACAGTCACGTGGCTCAGCCGCACCAGGAAAACAAAAAAGCAGACTCCAAAAAAGGGGTTTGTTCCAAATTTTTTTTACAACATTTATTCTGGTGTGGTATTTCATTATACTTTACTCTTTTAAAAAAATGAGTGCAATAATGGGGGAACATTTTATTTATTTGCTTATTTTTTGTATTGTAGTCTTTAACTCTGTACCCTAAAGAAGAATTTGTTTTAATTTTACCTTAAAGTGATAATTTTTTGCACTTTAGTTTCCTTAAAAAAAAAATCCCAATGTTTTGGGTAAAATTTGTTTTGTTACCGTTGTATTGTTTCTTAACATATAATTTATAATGACACTAAATTAATTTGTAGTCACCTTCAAACTTTGCCAAAATTTTGTCATAGGTTTTAACAACATAATCAAAAAAAAAATCACAAAAACACCTTAAAGTCTGCAGCTCGATGATACATCAACCCTTAATATTACAAAGTATCGGTATCTGTATCTGTGTCTGTATCTGTATCTGTATCTGTATCTGCCATACTGGCCCTGTATTTACATGGTATCGGATCAATACCAAAAGTCCCAGTATCGCCCACCTCTAGTGAGGAGGACTGTCTGTCTATGTTTTGGATAGGGGAGGGACTCACACACGCTGACCAATTAGACTCAAATCCACGTTATTTTCATTGTTTGTATTAACTAAGTTTCCTTTTGGGGAAAATCTATTCTATTGCAATAAAATTATTCTATTCTATTCTATTCTATTCTATTCTATTCTTACAATTGTTTAAAGTATGTTGTCAGTAACTGTCGTTGTATTTCTATAGCAGCCAAAGGTGAAGAGGATTTAAATGACATGGAGCCCAAGAAAACAGGTCAGTCATGTCCAGCAAGGAAGGATGAGTGATGTGGAGTTACAATGGAGACAAGGCTTCCTGCAGGTAAATGAGAGAAAGGAAACTCAGAAAATCTTCAGAGAAGGTTTGAGGGGCTTGAAGAGAAAACCAAAGGCTGCTGCTGTGCCACCGTTCGAACAATAAAGCAGAGGTGAACACATGAGATCCTGTGCAGCGCGCACATCAAGACAGAACATACTAAAATTACGCCTGTACCATTAATTTCATAACTGGGTTTGGTGGGTGGTGTATCTTTAATTCAATATTGTTCAGCCTGAATACTGAAGATGAAGACATGTTTTTGCAGTGATTTCACTTGTAGTCACATGCTGCCATCTTGTGGTCACAATGTAGGGTGACATCAGCTAAATTGGGCCACTTCTTGGTAAATAGCTTCAGGCATTTACAAAAAACAATGCATTCTATTAAAATGTGGTTTTATGGGTAATAATAATGGTTGTTTTCTTTACATTTTGTGTTGGAATCATGCAGTAAATTTTTTTTTTATTTTTTAGGCCCTACAGGTCTTGATAGGTCAGCTGTGCCAACTTTTTTACACAAGCAGAGTTCAGGTAAAATGGGTCAGCTGATCAGGTAAAATGGGACGCTTATCGGGTAAGTTGGGCCAGTCCAGCTGCAAAGGGATAGTCATTAATTTTTATTGTAAAACAACTATCGATGTGGCAACATAATTTATTAGAACAATTTCATATTATCAGGACAATTAATTACATAGTAAATGATGAATAAATGAATGAATAAATAGACACCAACTGATATGCTCATCGCAAATGGCAATGTGAACTTTGGCATAAAACACACTGATAATTAAAGCTGCAAGCAGCGTTAGACGGGTCCTCGGGCTCCTGCCGGTTTTCCCTTCAATGTGTCCAACAAAATGAGACAAACATTTTGGCGTTTGTTTTCATCTGTCTACGACATTCCTAGCCCCAGTTAGGACTGTTTTTGTGTGCATAGGGTGAAAGTGAGCCTAATGGCTCTGAGAGAATATTATGGGATGTCAGGGAGTCAGTTGATACCATGGCAACGTATCCTCTGCTATGCTGAATGACATCACCAGCTGCATGCTTGGAATTCTAATTAGCGTTGCCATTTCATCTGATAGGATGACGCCGTTTTTGAAAAACATAGGTTTTAACATTCCCGAACCCAGCTCAAAGCCAGCCTCCGGCCTTACAGACTTTGCTTTAAAACCCACTTGCTGCTCGAACCCGACTTGAAAGCCAAACCTTACTTGTTCCCTCTGAACCTACCAGGATATCGGATGCCAAGAAACCTAAAACCCATAAGGGTGACATGTAAGGGAAGTAACAGAACCAAACATGCTACTCTTTTCTATCCTAACCAAACCTAACCCTTACCCCAACCAAAAACTTCACCCTGTCCTTCTGTTTCTAACCCCATCCTTTTGTGGGTCTTTCTGTCTCTAACCCCGTCCTTGTATCCTTCTGTCTGTCTCTTACCTGATCCTTTTGTCTGTCTTTCTGTCTCTAACCTCATGCTTCTGTCAGTCCTTCTGTCTCTTACCCCATCATATTGTCTTTCCTTCTGTCTCTTACACCATCATATTGTTCGTTCTGTCTCTAATCCCAACTTTTTGTCTGTCTTTCTCTCTCTAACCCCATCCTCTGTCCGTCTTCCTGTCTTGAACCCCATCCTTCTGTCTGTCCGTCCTTCTGTCTCTAACCCCATCCTTCTGTCTGTTCTTCTGTCTTTAACTCCATTCTTTTGTCAGTCCTTCTGTCTCCAACCCTATCCTTCTGTCCATCTTTCTGTCTCTCCTTCTGTCTCTAACCCCATCCTTCTGTCTGTGCTTCTGTTTCTAACCCAATTTTTTTGTCCTTCCCTCCATCTCTTACCCCATCCTTTTGTCTGTCCTTCTGTCTTTAACGCCATCCTTTTGTCTGTCCTTCATTCTCTAACCCCAGCCTTTTTTCTGTTTTTCTGTCTCTAACCCAATCCCTCCGTCTGTCTTTCTGTTTCTAACCCCAACCTCTTGTCTGCTTTCTGTTCCTTACTTCATCCTTCTGTCTGTCCTTCTGTCACCAACTGCATTCTTCTGTCCGTCCTTCTGTCTTTAACACTATCCTTCTGACTGTCCTTCTTTCTCTAACTCCATCCTTCTATCCTTCTTTCTGTCTCTTACCCCATCCTTTTGTCTGTCTGCCTTTCTGTCTAAACTAATCATTTTGTCAGTCCTCCTGTATCTTACCCCATCATATTGTTATTCCTTCTGTCTCTAAAGTTTTCCATCTGTCAGTCCTTCTGTCTCTATCCCTATCCTTTTGTCGATCCTTCTGTCTCTTAACCCATCCTTTTATCTTTCCTTCTGTCTCTAACCCCATCCTTTTGTCAGTCCTTCTTTCTATTACCCCTATCATATTGTTATTCCTTCTATCTCTAGCCTCATCCTTTTGTCTGTTCTGCTGTCTCTTTCCCCATCCTTTTGTCTGTCCGTCTGTATCTAACACCATCCTACCGTTCATCTTTCTGTCTCTAATCCCATTTTTCTATCCGTCTGTCTTTTTGTCTCTAACCCCATCCTTCTGTCTGTCTTTCTGTCTCTAACCCCATCCTTTTTTCTGTCTTCCTGTCTTGAACCCAATCCCTCTGTCTGCCTTTCTGTCTCTCACCCCATCCTTTTTTTGGCTTTCTGTTTTACTGTCATCTTTTTGTCAGTCCTTCTGTCTCCTTCTCCATCCTTATGTCCATCCTTCTTACTCCAACCCAGACCCTCTGTCTGTCTTTTCCCTCTAACCTTATCCTTTGTCCTTCTTCCTTTCTATAACCCCATCCTTCTGTTCGTCCTTCTGACTCTATCCCCATCCTTTTGTCCATCCTTCTAACTCTAACCCCAAACTTTTTTCTTTCTTGCTGTCTTTAACCCATCCCTCCATCTGTCTCTCTGTCACTAACCCCATCCTTTTGTCTGTCTGTCTTTCTGTCACTTATCCCATCCTTCTGTCTGTCCTTCTGTCCTCAACCCCATTTTTTTGTATGTCTTTCTGTCTCTAACCCCATCCTTCTGTCTGTGCTTCTGTTTCTAACCCCATATTTTTGTGTGTCCCTCTGTGTCTTACCTCATCCTTCTATCCTTCTTTCTGTCTTTAACCCCATCCTTCTGTCTGACTGTCTTTCTGTCTCTAATCCAATCATTCTGTCCATCCTCCTGTTTCTATTCTCATCCTTTTGTCTGTTGTTCTGTCTCTAACCCCATCCTTGATTCCCTCTTTTTGTCTTAAACCCAATCCCTCCATCTGTCTTTCTGTCTCTTACCCCATCCCTGTATCCTTCTTCCTGTCTCTTACCCCATCCTTTTGTCTGACCGTCTTCTGTCTCTAACCATTTCATTTTTTAAGTCCTTCTGTCTCTTTCCCCTATCATATTGTCTTTCCTTCTGTCTCTAACCCCATCCTTCTGTCAGTCCTTCTGTCTCTTGCACCATCATATTTTTTGCCTTCTCTCTCTTACACCATCCTTTTGTCTGTCCTTCTGTCTCTATCTTGATCCTATTGTCTTTCCTTCTGTCTCCAACCCCTTCTTCTGTCCGTCCTTCTGTCTCTTACCCCATCTTTTTGTGTCACCTCTCTCTTACCCAATCCTCTGTGCATTTTCCTGTCTCTAACCCAATTCTTCTGTCTGTCCTTCTGTCTCTATCCCCATCCTTATGTCTGTGTTTCCCTTTCTAACCCTATCCTCTTTCCATCTTCCTGTCTTTAACCCCATCCTTCTGTCAGACCATCTTTCTGTCTCTTAACCAATCCTTCTATGGGTTCTTCTGTCTCTATCCCCATCCTTTTGTCTGTCCTTCAGTCTCTAACCCCATCCTTTTTTCCTTTTTTCTGTCTCTGACCTAATCTCTCTATCTATCTTTCTGTCTCTAACCCCATCCTATTTTTTTGCTTTCTGTTCTTAACCTCATCTTTCTGTTTGTCCTTCTGTCTCTAACTGCATCCTTCTGTCTGTCTTTGTGTCTTAAACCCTATTCTACTGTCTGTCCTTCTGTCTTTAACACTATCTTTCTGTCTGTCCTTCTTTCTTTATCCGCATCCTTTTGTCTGTCCTTCAGTCTGTAACCCCTTTCTTTATCTGGTTTTCCGTCTCTTACCAAATCCCTCCAATTATCTTTCTGTCTCTAACCCCACCCTTTTGTCTGTCCTGCTGTCTCTTTCCCCATCCTTTTGTCTTTGCTTCTGTCTCTAACCTCATCCTTCTGTCTGTCTTTGTGTGTTAAATCCCATTCTACTGTCTGTCCTTCTGTCTTTAACACAATCTTTCTGTCTGTCCTTCTTTCTTTAACCCCATCCTTCTTTCATTTATTCCGTCTCATACCCCATCCTTTTGTCTGTCCTACTTTCTGTCACTGAACCAATCAGCCTGTCAGTCCTTCTGTCTCTAACCCCATCCTTTTGTCAGTCCTTCTGTCTCTTACCCCTTCATATTGTTATTCCTTCTAGCCCCATCCTTTTGTCAGTCTTTCTGTCTCTCTCCCCATCCTTTTGTCTGTCCTTCTATCTCTAACCCCATCCTTCTGTCTATCTTTCTGTCTCTAATCCCATTTTTCTGTCTGTCTATCTTTCTGTCTCTAATCCCATTTTTCTGTCTGTCTGTCTTTCTGTCTCTAACCCCATCCCTCTGTCGGTCCTTCTGTCTCTATCCCCATCCTTTTGTCTGTCCTTCTGTGTCTAACCCCATCCTTTTATCTGTCTTTCTGGCTTTAACCCAATCCCTCTGTCTGCCTTTCTGTCTCTCACTTAATCCTTTTGTCCACTTTCTGTTTTTAACTTCAGCTTTATGTCAGTCCTTCTGTCTCCTTCTCCATCCTTATGTCCATCCTTTTTACTCCATCCCAGACCCTCTGTCTGTCTTTCTCTCTCTAACACTATCCTTCATCCTTCTTTCTGTCTTGAACCCCATCCTTCTGTCTGTCCTTCTGACTCTATCCCAACCTATTGTCCTTTCTTCTAACTCTAACCCCAAACTTTTTTCTGTTCTGCTGTCTTTAACCGAACCCCTCCATCTGTCTCTCTGTCTCTAACCCCATCCTTTTGTCTGTCTGTCTTTCTGTCACTTACCCCATCCTTTTGTCTATCCTTCCGTCCTCAACTCCATTTTTATGTATGTCTTTCTGTCTCTAACCTCATCCTTCTGTCTGTGCTTCTGTTTCTAACCCCATCTTCTTGTCTGTCCCTCTGTCTCTTACCTCATCCTTCTATCCTTCTTTCTGTCTCTAATCCCATCCTTCTGTCCTTCCTCCTGTCACTATTATCATCCTTTTATTTGTCGTTCTGTCTCTAACCCCATCTTTTTGACTGTCTTTATATTTCTAACCCTTTTCTCTGTCCTTCCTTCCTGTCTTTTACCCCATCCTTCTGCCAGTCCTTCTGTTTCTGACATCATCCTATTGTCAGTCCTTCTGTCTATCATCCCATCTTTTTGTCTGTCTTTCTCCTCTCTTACCCTATCCTCTGTCTGTCTTCCGGTCTTTGACCCCATCTTTTAGTCTGTCTGTCTGTCCTTCTGTCTCTAACACCATCCTTTTTTCTGTCTTTTTGTCTTTAACCCAGTCCTTTTGTCCTTTTTTCTGTCTCGCCATCCTTTTGTCCATTTGTCTTTCTGTCTCTAACCTCATTTGTCTGTCAGTCCTTCTGTCTATTACCCCATCATATTGTGTTTCCTTCTGTCTCCAACCCCATCCTTTTGTCCACTTTCTGTTTTTAACTTCATCTTTCTGTCAGTCCCTCTGTCACTTTCCCCATCCTTACGTCCATCCTTCTAACTCTAACGCAAACCCTCTGTCTAACCCTCTGTCTCTTACCCTATCCTTTTGTCCACTTTCTGTTAACTTCATCCGTCTGTCCGTCCTTCTGTCTCTGACTCCATCCTTCTGTCAGTCCATCTGTCTCTAACCACATCTTTTTGACTGTCTTTTTCTTTCTAACCCTATCCTCTGTCCCTCCTTCCTGTCTTTAAACCCATCCTCCTGTCCTTCCTCCTGTTTCTGACATCATCCCATTGTCAGTCCTTCTGTCTCTCATCCCATTATTTTGTCTGTCTTTCTTTCTCTTACCCTATCCTCTGTCACTTTTCCTGTCTTTGACCCCATGCTTCAGTCAGTCCATCTTTTTGTCTCTAACCCCATCCTTCTGTCCATCTGTCGGTCTTTCACCCCATCCTTCTATCCATCTTTCTGTCTCTAAACCCATCCTTCTGTCTGTCTGTCTTTCTGTCTCCAACACCATACTATTGTTCGTACTTCTGTCATTATCCCCATCCTTTTGTCAGTCCTTCTGTCTCTAACCCTATCTTTTTCCGTTTTTCTGTCTTTAACCCAATTCCTCCGTCTGTTTTTCTGTCTCCAACCCCATCCTTTTGTCCGATTTCTATTTTTAACTTCATCCTTCTGTCCGTCTTTCTGTCTCTAACCGCATCCCTCTCTCTGTACTTCTGTCTTTAACCCCATTCTTATGTCCGTTCATCTGTCTCCAACCCCATCCTTCTGTCCATCTTTCTGTCTTTCACCCCATCCTTCTGTCTGTGCTTCTGTTTCTTACCCCATCTTTTTGTCCGTCCCTCTGTCTCTAACCCCATCCTTCTATCCTTCTTACTGTCTCTTACCCCATCAGTTTTGTCTGTCTGTCGTTCTGTCTCTAACCCTATCCTCTGTCTGTCTTCGTCTCTTTGACCCCATCCTTCTGCCTATTCGTCTTTCTGTCCTTAACCCCATCCTTCTGTTTGTCCTTCTATCTCCCTCCCCATCCGTATGTCCATCCCTCTAACTCCTACCCAGACCCTCTGTCTGACCTTATGTCTCTTACCCTATTTTTGTCCCCTTTCTGTCTTTAACGTCATCCTTCTGTCTCTGACTCCATCGTTCTGTCAGTCCTCCTGTCTTTTACACTATCCTTCTGTCTGTCCTTCTTTCTCTGACTCCCTCTGTCTGTCTGTCCTTCTGTCTGTCAATCTTACCCCATCACGTTCCCAGCAGATTTCTGTTTGTCTCAATATTTCTAGCAACCCCCTTTGTTGTTCTCCTCAGCATGCACGAGTTGTCTGCTTAAATTGAGTTGTGATGCTTTTTCCTTAAATATTTAAGCTGCCTGTTCTTTTGTTTATGCTCCAGTCAGAGTGTCAGCATTTTAAGACCTGGCTTCAGGTTTTTATGTCTTGTTATATGCTGTCTTGTCTGTGCAAGCCTTGAATATGTATCAGGATTCATCTCCAACTGCTGGAAAGTGCGGTTTAAATCAGAGCAAAGGAGGTAAATAGTTTCACTGAAGCTACGAGATCCTCTCAGACTGGACCTGCTCCATCACAGGAGCCAAGTGAACCAGTCTGAGGCAAGGTTATAATAGTTAACTAAAACGAAACTAAAAAGGAAAACTGAAATTAAAAATACATTGCAGTTAACTCAAACTAATAAAAACTAGAAAAGAAAACAAAAACGATAAGTAAGCTAAAACTGTATCTTGTGTTCACAAAACTAACTGAAACTAACTAAAATGATAGACAAAATTCCCTTAGTTATAGTTTTTGACAATATTAATAGCCTTTAGGATTTAAATTCATCCGACACATTTTCCCGACCAATTTTAGACAGTTTTCAGCAGTTGTCAGCGCTGTACGGCACCATCATAGCGGTATATAGGGACAAGCTTGTTTACTGCACTGATTGGCTGTGCGCTGTGCTGCAACGAAATGTAGTGGAGCAATGAATTAGAGCATCTGTAATAGTTTAATTGTTACAGGGTCCAAGTTTTTATTGTATTTGAGTCTGCCTTTATTGTTGCAGAGTCCAAGTTTTTATTTATTGAAGCTCATATATATATATATATATATATATATATATATATATATATATATATATATATATATATATATATATATATATATATATATATATATATTAATAATTTATGTTAATATTATTTTTATGTAATTTATGTCAACATTATTTTATATAATTTATGCTTATATTTTTTATACTACGTTTATATTATTTTCTTGTGTTTAAGGCAGCAGCCAATATTTTAGTATCAGCATTGACTGAGCAGTGAGCTCTACGTTGGACTTGAAAATAAACAGTATTAAAATATTTACTCTGACCTTTTTGAATCCTGCATCTGGTTGATAAGGTATGAAAAAACTAAAACTAAACTAAAACTAATCTAAAACTAAGCCTTGTTGCAAAAATCAAAACTAAATAAAAACTAGAATGCCTGCTCTATAACTAATTAAAACTAAACTGTAATAGAAAATATTATGTCAAAACTAACTGAAACTAAATTATAATGACAAATCCAAAACTATTACAACCATGATCTGAGGAACCATGTACCCCCTGGATGCTCTGTCTCCAGTAATCACTTAACAAAAGCTCATTATGTGTTTAACAGTGAGGGGCAACAGAAGAGACCAGAGTAATCCCTTTTTAAGTTTTATTCATTACGCTGCAGTTTGACTACAGCAGAAGTACAAGCATAAAATCTTTGACTACAACAGCACTTAGAGCCAAGTTTTTTCACCATTTTCTGCTTTTCTGTAAAAGTATTGCAATAACAGACCTTAGGCCTAAAACCTATTACATCACAATTGCTTAAATAAAAAGAGGCAAAAATACACAACAATTTCACCTCTGTGCCGATATATATATATATATATATATATATATATATATATATATATATATATATCGGCACAGAGGTGAAATTGTGAAATTCTGATATATATATATATATATATATATATATATATATATATATATATATATATTGAAAAAGATATATATATATATATATATATATATATATATATATATATATATATATATATATTTATATATACACATACACACACACACACACACACACACACACACACACACAAACTGTATGCTGACTAAATACAGTCACATATATCTGGATTAGAGCACAGAGGGAGAGGGGGCAAGAGGAGTCATTTGTAAATAAAGCAAATGGGTGTTACAAAACCCAAGATGGAAGCAGTCCTATGGTAGCTGTCTGGACAGAGAGGAAAGCGGTCTGAGTAGACAGTATTACTTCTATTCCCCATTATCACCATCATATCATCATCATCATCATATCATCATCATCATCAGTATCGAAACCCTTGAACGATGAGAACAGCCACAGAATTTTGATCAGTGGCAAAAGTGTGCTGTGGAGGGGGGGGGGGGGGGGGGGGGGGGGTACAAAGAGAATAAGTCTGAGCCCATGTTAGTTCTTCAAGCTAGTGCAGGAAACCAAAAAGAAAAGTCCCTTAACAGAAAAAGCCCAGAGGCACCCTGGCCAAGGTCTGACAGAGATGTCTCCAAATGAAAATGAAAACCACCAAACTGCCGCTTCTTTGGGTCTTAAAAGGGAAGGTGGTGTGTTGCTCTGTACATCTATAAGAAGAATGAACATGCTCTGCAGTTATTGTTCAGCGGATTTAATCTTAGTCTGTACTGTAAATCAATGACTGAACAGGATTTATCTTTCAGTACAGTGTGCCACAGGTAACACAAAAAGGAACAGGAACAAAAAGCTGAATGGAGTTTGAAGAGTACTTTCTGCTCCTTTCATGCTGGGGCAGCTTTCCTGCCTTTGAGCACAAGATGATGAGCTTTTTTTCTCCAGCGTTTGAAACTTTCTGCTCAACATGAACAAGTGCAGAAGGAGAGCAGAAGAGATGGGCGTAAATGTTTGAACCCACGCCTTACATCAGATAGATCTCTGCACTTTGGCAGGAACACAAACCCACAGCTCAGATACTGTGATGTTCTCGGAGTACACACACTGACAGCTCCCCTCTGTGAGTGTGTGCGTGTGTACGTGTGTGTTCTCTAAAGGATCAGTGTGGTGGAGCTCTACATCTGTCAGTCCAGAACTCAAATGATGGCTGTGTTTTACGAAGATCCAATGAACACATGTTTCCTGGATGCACTGGTGATCTCATCCTTATCATCACAGACTATTTATAGCAAAATTTCATACCTAGTAATTTGTATTTGTGTTGCAACTATATTCTAAGCATACTTTGCAAACAATGTTTCTGATAAAAAAAACAAAGCAGGTTTTTAACTTTAGGCATTAACAAATTTGATGCTGCCTTCTTAGAATTCTTATATTGTCTATACACAATTTTACATTATTCACAATATTTTTTGTGGTTTCTACCCACTGGGTAGGATATGTGCATAATATATTCAAGTTATGTACAGCACCTTACAAACAAACATAAAGAAAGACAGACTACTGAAAAAAGCACCGTTGGAAGTGAGGCACAACAAAGGTGGGAGCTTTTTGAGTGCAAGTGGGTTCCTATGTCTGCTCCACACGCTGGACAAACAACTGGTTGAAATGACTGCAGAGGCTCCAACGGGACGGCTGCTCCTGTCTGGCGTGGTAGAACAGCGGACGGGCTCAGAACCTGCCTGCTCACACTTCGAGGAGAGAAAAGTGTTAGAGGTTTAACTGCAGCAAGGAGAGAGAGCTGGAGTTTAGCTACACTGCTGCTCTGGAGCTCATCCAATGTGTGACGGTGGATTTGATCAGCAGGTTCAGATTCAGTCTGCCCTGATCTGTCTGACCATGCAGGAGCTTTAAGACGGATGCCTGAAAGAAACAGCCTCAAACCAGCACTTCCAAAAAGGCTGAGAGGATTATTTTTGGCAAAAGCAAGACACCTTTTCTTCTTGTGATGCATCCAAACCAGACAGGGGCTCAAGTCCAGGCAGAGCTCCTGCAGGGATCCCAAGCAGCAGTTTGACTGAGGTGTGGTCTGCTCAAACATGAACATTAGGCACCGTATTTACTCATGTAATAGTAAAATGCAAACCTCCTTGTAGAAAACATAAAATTCATCTTTATGTCCTTGATTTACAAGCTATGACTGTGTGTACAGAAAAAGGCAAGAAAGAAAGAGAGAAAAGGATGGAAAAGGGAAAGAAATGCAGGTTTGAAGCAGGTTGAAGGCAGGCTTTCAGGGGGAACTCCCTCAGGGAGTGTCCTGGAGGAAACGGGAGCCACTGTGTATCAGTGCTTCTGACTGCAGAGGGGAGAACCCTCACCTTCCACTTCTGGATGAGTAACAGGGACAGACAGGCTGAGAGGTGGTGAGGGCTGATGGGCGGGGCGCGGGGCATGACAAGCAGCAGTAGCAACAATAGTAGCAGTAGTAGCAGCAGCAACAGCAATAGCAGCAGCAATGTAGCCGTAGTTTCACACACACACACACACACACACACACACACACACACACACACACACACACACACACACTTTGACTCTAATGGAGTCAGAAGGCATTTCTCTCTTTGTTCCCTCTTGATGTCTGAGGGGTGAAAGGTCAAATCTGAGCTGCATCAGGAGGGGTAACTGGTCTGCAGGAATCTTTGCAGAGGAATTGATGTCCAGGATGTCAGGAACTAGCGCCGTGTTATGTTCAGCATTAAAAGCTGAACTGTGTCCCAAATCCATGATCTGTGAGTGTGAGTGCGTGTGTGTGTGTGTGTGTGTGTGTGTGTGTGTGTGTGTGTGTGTGTGTGTGTGTGTGTGTGTGTGTGTGTGTGTGTGTGTGTGTTTTACCAACAGCAATAGCTCTGGGGCGGTAATGAACATCAAAATGCAATATTAGTATGATATCCACTCTTGACATATTTAGATCTATGTATGTCAGGAGTGTCCAAACTGTTCTCAGAGAGGTCCAGCAGCTCTCTGACACTTTTATTAACCCTGAAAGAAACGCTTGAATTCTCTGTGTGTGAACTCTTTCTCTGAGTGGTTTCTGTAAAATCTGTCCCTCAGTGAGCTCAGACCCCTCGTTCCGTTATCACAGACTGGCGAAACCAAAGCTCACATGTCCCTCAGGTGTGTCTGATCCCAGATGATCAGTGGTTAGTTTCTGCAGTGTTATGTGCTGCATAAACAACAGTAAACTCTGCTTCTGACCAAGGAACATGTTCTCCACCAGGGGGTGCTGTGGGGAAAATGTGTGTTTCTGAATTTATCCTGATATATACGTTCATTCAAAGACGTCCGTTGTTAGAGTTGTTGAATTTCTGCAGAACACACAGAGCTGCAGCTGTAGACTAGATGGAGTTCAGTGAGGAGACATTACTACTTTGACTTTGGTTCTGACTGTGTGAGTGACAGCAAATGTGAATGTACACATTATTCACAACATTGTTCATGGACCTGGGACACAGCCTGGTTTCTGCTGTGTGATGCAGTCTCTGGATCACGGTCACTGTTTTTGCTGCAGTGACATGGAAGACTTTGGAAGTTACTCTCTCTTCATTCATGAGGTTTTCACCAGGCCCCACAGAGATCTCGACCCTCCAACAACCACACCTGGGGGTTTAACTACTAAAACGAGGCAGCTGCACATTCACAACCTGTTTCCTCTCGTTGTGGTTCCAGGCTAAAAGCCCAGCTGCAGATTGTGAGCTAAAACTCTTGAAGTTACAGGTACAGTGATGTGGCTTAAACCACAAGGCATGGTCAGCTGAAGATTGTTTTCTGACAAATAGAGAGGGAATAATCCAGACTTTTTGATGAAAAGCCGGAATCTTCAGGAGTGACTTAAAGCTGATTCCTTGGACCCAGAAAGGGTAAGAGTTCAGCTGAGACACCCCACACACTCCTCTGCCTTCACTGAGAGCTGCACTGACCATGGGCCCAGAGAGTTAGATGTCCTTAAATCTTTCAATTCATACAAGCAGTCAGTCAACCAACCAGACACACATGCAAGCACACACAAAGACACACACACACACACACACACACACACACACACACACACACACACACACACACACACACACACACACACACACACACACAAAGACACAAAGACACACACAAAGACACACACACACACACACACACACACACACACACACACACACAAGAGAAGAGAGGACTGCACCAGCACACTACCAAATGGGGCGGCTCCACTCTTCATCGCTTTTTCTGCACGTGTGGAAGGAGGGCTTAGGAACAGGGCCTACCAGAGAATCTGTTAAAAAGCAGGGAGGACAGGAGGGGACTGGGTCAGGACGGGGTGAGGAGGGGAAGGGCTCAGAGCACTTGCGTTAAACACAAAAAAGATATAGAGACAGAAAAAGCATGAGAGCAGAGGAGAAGGCAACGATGAGCAGAGAAAAAGCTCAATAAAAAAAAAAGTTCCTCTTAGAAAAGGGACCCTCCTGTAGCCCTTTGACTGCCACCACAGAACAGCCCTCTTTAAGAGCTGATGGCTGTGCCACCCCATGAACACAGGAACCCTCAATTTGTGTAGTCCTGTTGTATTTTTGTCTTTTGTGGCTTTGAGAAGTGAAGGCAGAGATCTGAGCCTTCCTCTTGTTTTTGTTTTGTGTTTCTTGTTGTCATGGCGGCAGGGTTCGTGTTCAGCGTGGCTGTTGGCAGAATGCACTGTGCATGTTGAGATGAGCAGTGATTGGGGGGGGTAGGGGGGGGGGGGGGGGGGGGGGGGGAATGAGGTCAGGTGCTCAGAGGTTGAGAAGTGTAGAATCAGCTGTTGGCAAACGGCTGGGTGGACTGTGAGATATGCTATTATCTGACCATGTTATGATCAGATCCACCATCCTCCAGAGGAGTCTGTGTGGAGCATGTTGGTTGGTGCCCAGCAGATCCCATCACCAGTTTCAGAGACGAGTATCCAAGAGGAAGTGAGAAACGTTGGGTCCACCCAGTGACCAGCGGCTCTTCCTCCCCTGGAGGCTGCAGTGCCCTACGGGCTCTCCCCTGCTGTGCCTGTGGTGTCAGCACACAGGGGTGGTGAAGGCTGGGTTGGAGGGGTTCTTGCAGTATTTCTTAAACAGGAAGGACAGAAGCTTATAATACTTGCTATTTTGCTCCCAACTGTCAAAACATTTTGGAGCCAAAGTTCAGTCAGCCAATCCATTCATCAAAGGACAGAAATAATCAACACATTATCATCATTACATAGCATATTTCCCTCTTCTCTTTTACAACAAAAAGATAGTGCAACTTTTAGATAACTTTTCTTTTTGCCAGCGAGTCACTCTCCCCCTTTGTTTTGCTTCCTCGTAAACCTTGGCACAAAGATTTGGATTTTTGTGAGTCTCTTGTTTTGTTGTGTTCTCTGTAAGTCCTTGATTCTCAGTTATCGCTTTGTGCACAGATCCCGGTCCAAAATGGAATTAAAAGAATATAAAAAAAACAAAAAATAAAAATATCATTCTCAGTACCACAGGGACATAGCCGTGAGCTGTGAGCCGAGGGGGTAAAAAAGACCAAAAGACGGCTGCTCTTGGAGAACGGCGTCCATCCTGCCCCCGCCCTGCCCACACTCTGAATCACCAAAGCCAAATTGACTCTTGGCTCTCCTCCTTTGTTTCCTTGTTGCTAAGGTTGATAGCTGTGCATGGGAGTGAGGAAAGAGGACATGAGACAGAAAGCAAAAGAGGGAACGATAGAGACCGCTGCTGACAGGGTGAGGAGGAGGAGGAGGAGACAGTTCCTAGTCTAGGTGGGTTTCCTCCACCTTACTCTTCACACTAGGTCCTCTGGTTGGCCGTCCTTGGCCTTGACAGATACTGTTGTGCTTTCTGATTGGCCCTGCTCCTGGATGGTCCTACTCCCCAGCCCCCCCGCCCCCCCCCCCTATGGTTATTGCTGTGCTGGTGTAGAAAGAACGCAGAGCCAGGGTAGTGACCCATCACCTCGCTGTATGCTGGCGGGGGGCCCTCCATGCGACTGTGGCTGCTGGAGTTAGCCGCACTGATGCCCGAGTTGCTGCTAGGCGGCTGTGGACCTCCGCCCCCTATTCCTCCCCCTCCTCCCCCGACCCCTCCCAGGCTCCCCACTCCTCCCATGTCGATCAAGTCACTGTCATAGATGGTCCGGTTGGGCGGCGCTCTCACAGACTCGCGGTTGAGTTCCATCTGTTGTTCAGGGTCGCGGAGCTGTAGGGTGCAGGGACCCTGGTATGGCGGCGGTTCCTCGCCATCTGACAGCGAGATGGTGGGTGGAAGGTCGATCTGGTGCTGCAGGTAAGGGTAGGTGGGCTGGAAGCGGCTGAAGCGGTCACGCTGCATAAAGGAGGGAGCGATGAAGCGATCCCTGGCCTGGGGAGCATATAACACCTGAGAGACGAACAGAGGGGGAGACACAGGGAGGGAGGAGCAGGAAGAAGGAGGAATAATAGCAGAGAAAGAGTACAAGGAGAGAAACACATCAGAACAAACAGAAACACAGTCAATTGGCTTTATTGAGAAAAACAAACTATAAAGTCTAACGGCTGAAATACACCAGATACATCTGTTGTGCGTCTCTGTTGTGCTGCTTCTTGACCGTGTTTGCCAACTCACACAGGCTGTGTGTTCAGTCCAAAAGCTGTATGACTGACAGACAGCTGGAGTAACAGACTGAGGTTCCCGCTCTTTCCTCTCCATTGGTAAGCCTCCCTTCATTCATGTGGGGCTGAAAATTCTCAAACCTGTAGACTACTGGTCTGGCTCCATTTATTATGTCCATTTGTTGTTGTAGTCAAGATAAATACAAACTGACTTTGACATGTTTTTTTCAGTTATTATTTTGAAATTCTCGGGGTGTTTTAGGTAGTTTCTGGTCACCACTTCTTGTCCCGCTCAACCTTCCTTATGCTGAGGGAACAGCTCTCCATCTGTGCTCATAATCCTGCTTCATTGTTACCTGGGCTGCTGAGGATTTTAAATTTCTGATAAACTGTTTGGATGGGGTCACACATTTTCTGCAAAAATACTTCTCAGTGGTCACGTCTCACCGTACACTGAGTGTTGGAACAGGTTCTGCTCCCTCTTAGGGTTGTCAAAAGTATCGATACTTAAAAAAGTATCGATACTAAAATGTTGTATCCGGATACAATACTCACTTTCAAAAGTATCGATACTACCCCCCACCCCCGATGCCGAGCCGCTGACGCTGCGTTCCTCTCTCTCTGCCTCCTCACACACACACGAGAGCAGGCACTCTCCCCCTCCCCGTGAAGCACTATAACAAAACAGCATGGCTAGTGTTGCTGTAGGCGGGCTAAATCAAGCAGTTTTGGTCAAAAATTAAAAAGGTAAAAGTGTTGTTTGGGGGTATTTTGCCTTCGAGGCCAACGAGCTTGGAAAACCGAAGGACACAAATAATTGTTAGCCATTAGCCACAACGAGCGATTAAAGGCTGACGTAACATTAATGATTATAAGCAGGGCTGCCAACTGTCACGCATTCGCCGTGAGACTCACACATTTGGATGGTTTCAACCGCACTCATGCCACACCTCCGATTTCTCACGCTCAAGTCAGAGGCACAGGAGCACAGAGGACGCAGAGGTCGTGTTGTGTAATATAAGATATTGTATAATACAAGATACGCAGGTACGCACCCAAGAAACCCCCAAGAAATACCATATAACCACTATAAAACATAATTATAGGCAGTGGCGTTTTCTCCCGGAGGCCAAGGGAAGCCATGCTTCCTCTCCTTTTTTAGTCTGTAGCTGTGATTTAATGAAAATATCCCTTTTTAACAGTTTCGATACTTCTTCTGTGTTTTGTCACCGTCATCTCTTCCTTATTCCTCTCCTCTAGTTATTGAGCATTTTACAATGTGTAAAACAGCGCCCTCGTAAATGTTCTGTAGCGAATGGTGAAAATACGATACTGCACGCTGTTGTCCGCAAGGAAGCCAAGCAGAGTTGGCATCCCTTGGTGAAAAAAAACAAGAATGATTAACCAATCAGATGAGGCCGTGGTCATGACACTGCTCATCTGTGATTGACCAAGACTGTGCCAAGGGAAGCCACCCCGTCTTTGGCCTCAAACCAATCAAATCACAGTATCGTCATCCTCGAGCCACTGAATGAAATCAGGGAGGTTAGCACATTAGCAGTGTGCATGAAGCGGCCGGTTGTGTGTTTAAGTGGGCGGTTGAATTAATTAATATGATGTTTAAGCTAAGTCAAGAGGACGATGAACGTGTGTGAATGAGTGAGTGAGGGTGGGAGAGCTAAAGGGCGTGTGTCGGTGTTCAAAGTAAGTAAAACGAGTGCCCTCTGGGCACTCTAACAGGTCCGTTACATGAAATAGCGATACAAACTGCAACATAGCCTTTTATGTACCCCACTCCCTAAAAAAAAAATACAGATAACAGGCTTTGTCTAACTTGGCTTCCTCAAAAAAAATCTCCACGCCAAGCCACTGATTATAGGATGGTTGTGTAACTTATACTTTCACTTTCCGTGTACACGCGCTCCTCTTTGTTAGACACGCATCCCAGCAGACAGTGAGAGATCGTCAGTCACTATGTGTGATTTTGTATTTCAAACTGTCTTGATAGCTCATGAGCACATTTTAAATGAACACAGAGACTTAAAAAAGACGAGTCAACCTTTTGATGAATCAAAATGCAGCATTGACCATCAGTCCATCTGAGCTGCTGTTTTCACTCACTCACTGTTTTCTAAATAATAAATTCATCCTGAGGTTCCCTGGGTCACATATTGTTCATGATGTGAGCAATCTTTCAAGGATCAAGCTTCAAATACAATCTACTAGTGCAGTGGTTCTCAACCTGTGGCTGGAGGCCCATAAGTGGGTCTCAGGGCTGTTTTTAGTGAACAGA
Source organism: Halichoeres trimaculatus (assembly GCF_033239565.1). Classification (NCBI taxonomy): domain Eukaryota; kingdom Metazoa; phylum Chordata; class Actinopteri; order Labriformes; family Labridae; genus Halichoeres; species Halichoeres trimaculatus. The sequence goes on from NW_027437203.1 coordinate 1,105,818, forward strand.
GCATAAAACAGGCAAAATTTTGTAAAAATGTCTTTATTTTATTTATTTTTTGCACTACCTCAGGCCTGAAACTTTCTTTTTACACAACTGTTTGTTGTGTGTGTGGTACTGTTAATTGTTACATGTTGCAACAGAGGTTATATTTGCATTTTTTGTTAATAAAAATGTTTCTTTTAAATATTGGGTTCTTTCTTTTTCATCCTTGTGGTATCGAAAATAGTATCGAGTATCGAATATTTTCCTGAGTATCGGTATCGAGTCGAAAATTTTAGTGTAGTGACAACCCTACTCCCTCTGCAGACATGAGGAGATAAGCAACATCTAAGGACTTGTTCTTGGACCTAAACATCTCAGAGAAACTTTCTTGAACAACATCGCCGCCTCGGACGACATCAGCTTGGCTTCCAGCTCCACTGTCAGGAACCTGGGAGTTCTTTTTGGTCAGGACCTGTCCTTTAACTCTCACATCCAGCAGGTCTCAAGGATGGCTTTTTTTTTCATCTTCGTAATATCAAGAGAATTTCTCTCTTTCTCTTCTTTGGAATAACTTTCCGGTTGAGGTCCGGGGAGCAGACACAGTCTCAACCTTTAAGAATAGACCTAAAACTTTCCTTTTTGATAAAGCTTACAGTTAGAGCTGGATCAGGTCTGAACCAGCTCTAAGTCATGCTGCTATAGGTTTAGACTGCTGGGGGGAAATGACACACAGGGCTCCTGTTTCCCTCTTTTTCTGTCAGTCTAACTCCTAGTCTTACTGTCCTGTTATAGTTACTGACCATACACCTCTGAGTTTGTCTTGTAGGTTCCTGGGGATCGGTGAAGTAGACGGCCTGCTGCTGTGCTCCTGTCAGACACCAGCTGCTACGGCTTTAGATTGTTGCCGGGAATGGCCTGCTGATTTCACCTCAACTGTCACCACAGCGCCAAACTTCGGACTATGTCTGTGTCTGTCTCTCCCTCTCTCCCTTTCTGTGCGCACGTGCATGTGTGTGTAACCTTCTCTCTCTCCTCTATCTGTCTCTCCGACCCCAACACAGTCGAGACAGATGTCCGTCTAACATGAGTCTGGTTCTGTCCGAGGTTTCTGCCCGTTAAAGGGAAGTTTTTCCTTGCCATTGTAACTTGCTAAATGCTGCAAAGTCCTGTACTCATGGTGGATTAAGATAAGATAAGACTTCTTATCTTGTCTTCATGTTGGGTTTCTGCTAATAACATTTTATTAACATTTACGGGTCTAGACCTGTAAATGTTTTTTTAAAGTGTCTTGAGATAACGTTTGTTATGATTTGGCGCTTTACAAAAAAAAGATTGATTGATATTGACTTCTACTAATGATTCTTATAGCTCTTTTCTGTAGAATGAAGATTGGTTGGATAGTTGTTTTGCATGCTGATCCCCATACCTCAACACAATAAGTCAGATATCAGAATCAGAATTTCTTTATTTATATGGAACAATCACTGCGTTTTATATTAGATACGGGGCTTTGTCATCAAGGCAGTGCTTTATTTTTTGTAGTAAAGCAATTTTTCTTGCTATTCTCGTTTTTTTCTGTTTATATGCAATTTCAAATTTAGATTATCATCAACAGTTACACCCAGGAATTTAATTTCATTGACTGTTAATTTCATCACTTTGAGCACAAAGTCTGAGTTGGTGTCATCAGCAAAAAATAATACATTTTAACAGTTTTGAAACATTCACAATGTCATTCATAAATTTGCACAAACTGTCTTCTGTCTTCTCAATAGCTATCAAACAAGATATGTGCCAGCCCTCTTACTCCATATTTAATAACTTTAATAAGAAGAATACAATGATCTATGGTGTCAAATGCTTTTTCAAGGTCCACGGAAAATGCTTACTGAAAAGAGCTTCTTCTCTTATGCAGTGGATATCTGTTCTGTCAGTTCCATAGGTGCCATTGCTGTTGAGTGATTTGCCCTGAATCCACACTAACTTCTGCTCAAAATGTTGTGTCTGCTCGAGAAACTCTCTAGTCTGTTTACGAATAGTTTGTTCAAGTATTTTTGAAAATTGTGGTCCGTGGTTGGAAAGAATATATTGTCACCATTTTTATGTAATGGTATTACTTTGGCTGCCTTCATGCTTTCCGGAAATGCTCCTGTAGACATAGAAAGGTTGCAAATGTAAGTTCAAATACACTTTCTATGGTGTTCTTTAGTGTCACAAAGTCAGTAGGTTTTTGATTTCAATAATGTTCAGTATTTCCTCCTTATCTACTTTACCAAGATACATACTATTTAAATTCTCTGCCATATTATCATAAGCATTACTTTCAGTCTAAGGGACATTCGCAGCTAGTTTGGGTTTAATATAAGTTAGTGAATTCATCATTAACACCATGCATGTGTTTCTTTTCTTTCATGCAGTGATCAGGAAGGGTTGACGTTACTTTGTCTTTTTTTACAATGCTGTTTTTTACTCCCCGCGTTGCCTTGTGACAGTGTCAACAGGAAAAAAAAGAAAGTTTGATTAAAAAAGGAAAATTTTGTTGTGATGAATGAAATGAATGAAAGGAATGCAGTAAAATGAAAATAAATCCCTGTAAGAAAAAAAAAGTATGATAAGACGGGGTACCTGTTTCTGTCCTGATTTGGTTTTTTGATCGAAAAAGAAAAGAATAGAAAGGACAAAATTATAAAGGGAGGACGTGGCGTCAGGGAAGGGGCGGAGAGGCTTACAAGAGAGAAGAAAGACAAAGAAACTGGCGTGCCGGTGGAAAGGGCCGGGAAACCCAAGAAAAGTAACAAACCGTCAGGGGGAAAAGGTGTACCAATCTTAAAATAAGTCTCCCAGCAGTGCTTACTTGCGCGAGCCTCTACAGCCCAAAAGAAATCTGGTGGATTATCGCTTCCCAAGACCAGGAGGAGCACAGACCACGGCTGGGAGAAGTTAAGTTCCTTCCAGGGGGGTGAGCCTGACAACGTTTATTTTTTGTATTTTTTTCCTGGTATACCAGTGATTTTTTGTTGTTGATCGATCACGATTTTTGGGGTGTTTTTTGTTTTCTTTCCCGGTGTGGATTATTTTTATTTCGTGACGGATTTCGCTCGGAAAACGGACACAGAAACTATTTGAAAGATATTTTAAGAGGGTGTGAAGAAGGACAATTGGACTTATTTTCGATGTAAGGGATTTTTTGTTTTATTTACAGACAGGACAAACTGGGTTTGGGGGTTTTCTTAAATAACTATTCGAGTTTGATTTCTATTACAGGCAACACTTAAGTTTGGCTTGATTAAAGAGAAATTTTTGTTTGTTCTAAACGTTGCTCCGAGTTTATTTCATTTTTTGACCTCTTTTGTTTGTTTCGTGGAGATGTGCCTTTTTTGCTGGGATTTATCATTTTCCTGTAAGTTTTCCCCTTGTGTGTTTAACGCCGACCCGATAAGGGTTGGTTCGTTACAGCCTTCATAACTCTTTTTCTCTGTTTTTATCTTATAAATTACAATGGTATTCTTTTTTTAAATGTATTCTTTATAGTGCTGTCAGGTGATTAAAAAAATTAATCTAATTAATTACAGGATTTGTAATTAATTAATCTAATTAATCGTATTTTAATTTCAAATCTGCTTAAGGTCCCAAAATAAAGAATCTGAATTCCAGGACATTAAAATTACATTAAAAGACATTTAAAAATAAGGTGGGAATATAAACAACACATTTTTAGGTACCCTAAGGCATAAGTAACAAATAAAAAAATGGTTATGGTTCTATCTTTACAAAATCTACACAGTCCTGCACCTAAGATAAGCTGATTTGATTTCTAGGACGTTTTTTTGCTCCTGTTCACATTTTTACTCGATGTGGACTCAATTTTCACTGCAATATGAACTTCTTTACTTCTATGAGGTCAGGAGAACAAGGGCTAAAGGCTAAAAACTGTGAGGAACTATGTACAAAACACTTTTTTCAAGTCTTGGATCAAAGAAAAGTGAAGTATTCTCAGTTTAACATGCTCTGAACACACAAACTGTTGCTCATTGGTGCAGAGCAGCCCCAAGCTGAAACATGACACAAGGAAGATGGAAGGAAATTTTCAAAGAATTCTTTAGATTTAAGTTCAAGACCTTTTTCGGCAGTAGAGAGTGTAAAATGACCTGTTTTTTACAGAATTGAGCTAGAGCAAACAGTTGATTTTCTGTAGATTTTCAAAAAGGATGTGTGAATAAACGAGATGTGGACGGCAGTCCCCTTAACAGCGCTCTCTCTTCCCCCTGGTACAAAGCATGTTGCTAGGTGTGATACATTCAGGGACCGTCGGAAATGTGAAAATCTGACGAGAACACCACTTTTTTCATGTAGGACAAACGGTTTGTAAATGCTAGACATTTGGAAATAAGTGCGTCTTTGAACGCCTCGCGAGCTTGGGATCCTGATTAATCTGCGTTAATTTTTATGACGCGTTAATTTGCGGTGTAATTAATTAATCTAATTAACGCGTTAAAATGACAGCCCTAATTCTTTACTTTACTAATTTCATTTTATATTATATTATAGGGGTGGGTAAAAATATCCATGAATCAATGCATCGTAATATTTCCTCACCCAATTCAATATCCATTCAATATGCAAATCCTCTGAATCAATTCACCTCCTGGCAAGTGGGGTGCTGTGTGTGTTATTTGCATTGTATGGTCGAGGGTCGCACAACACCAAACAACAACAAAACTGCAGCCAAAGCCGCAGCAGCAGCTTAAAGCCAGCTCCTTCAGCTTTAAAGTCTGACGTTTGGGTTGTTTTATGGCTCCAAAATGTGAGGGGACGTACCACATGTGTTCACATGGGCATGAAAATCGAAAATTGAAGCATTTATATCAACATCAAATAGATACAGCATCAAATCAAATTGTGAGGCTCTTAGCCATACCCAGCCCTGATAATCACGGGAACTGTTCATTCACAAACCAGATAATTTCATCAGAATAAAGATTTGAACATCCAGGCAGCAGAAATGAATGTCTTTGCTCAGTTAATGCTGTTCAGTGTTATCAGCTGACTTTAATAGTGGCAGTGCCAGCTCTCAGTCATCAGTCACAGACTGTGAGCTATGGAGCATGAGCAGAGAGTTCCTCAAACATACAACGGGTCACTGCTGGTTGGTTCAAAATTCTTCCCCTCTCTGAGCTCTTCACACCAAGCTGCCTAGATCCATTTCTCTGCTCAGCACAATCCAGCACATTTCTGGATCTCATTTCCAAAGAATCTAACAATCAACCCCAGAAACACAACCGTCTACACAAGAAAACAACAGTCTGCAGCTCTATGATGGCTGCTCTCTGACAGCAGCTCTATGTTGGCTGCTCTCTGACGGCTGCTCTCTGATGGCAGCTCTTTGACGACTGCTCTCCTATGGCATGTCTCTAATGGATGCTCCCTGACAGAAGCTCACTGACATCAGCTCTCTGACACCAGCTTTCTGACAGCAACTCTCTGACAGCTGCTTTCTGAAGACTGCTCTCTATCAGCAGCTCTGTGATGGCTGCTCTCTGACGACAGCTCTTTGACAGCTGCTCTCAGATGAAGGCTCTCTGACAGCAGCTCTATGTAGGCTGCTCCCTGACAGCAGCTCTCTGACGGCTGCTCTCTGACGGTAGCTCTCTGACGTCAGCTCTCTGAAAGCAGCTTGCTGATGGCTGCTCTCTGACGGTAGCTCTCTGACAGCAGCTTGCTGATGGCTGCTCTCTGACAGCAACTCTCTGACGGCTGCTCTCTGACACCAGCTCTTTGACACTAGTGCACAGATGGCAAACCTTGACAGCTGCTCTCCCACGGCAGGTCTCTGATTGCAGCTCTCTGACAGCAGCTCACTGATGCAGCTCTCTGATGGCTGCTTTCTGTCGGCTGCTCTCTGACGGCAGCTCTTTGACAGCTGCTCTCTGATGGCAGCTCTCTGACAGCTGCTCTCTGCAGACTGCTCTCAGGTCACAGGTCTCTGACAGATGCTGTTTGACAGCAGCTCTCTGACAGCTGCTTTCTGACGACTGCTTTCTGATGGCTGCTCTCTAACAGCAATTCTATGTGGGCTGTTCTCTGACAGCAGCTCTCTGATCGCTGCTCTCTGTAGCAGTGCACAGATGGCTGCTCTCTGACAGCTGCTCTTCAACAACTTCTCTGTGATGGCTGCTTTCTGACAGCAGCTCTATGTTGGCTGCATTCAGACAGCAGCTCTCTGAAAGCAGCCCTTTGACAGCTGCTCTATGACAGCTGCTCTGTGATAGCTGCTCTATGACAGCAGTACACAAATGGCAGCTACCTGTTGGCAGCTCTCTGACTGCAGCTCACCGATGGCATCTCTCTGATGGCTGCTTTCTGCTGGCAGCTCTCTGACGGCAGCTCTTTTACAGCTGCTCTCTGATGGCAGCTCTCTGACAACTGCTCTCTGACAGCAGCTCTCAGATTGCAGCTCTCTAACAGCAACTCTTTGTTGGCTGTTCTCTGACAGCAGCTCTGTGATCGCTGCTCTCTGACGGCTGCTCTCTGACTGCTGCTCTCTGTAGCAGCCACCGGATGGCTGCTCTCTGACAGCTGCTTTCTGACAGCTGCTCTCTGACAGCAGCTATTTGATGCCGGCTGACGGCTCTGGCTAAAATATTAGCGAATTCAACATTGACTGTGCAATAACCCTTTTAGAAACTGAGTAACGTGCTGCATTTGTACTGTATATCTGTACGTGTGTGTGTCACACAGCACGTAAAACAGTGCATGTATCATTGTGCGATGTTTAAACAGTGTACCAAGCCTTCTTTTTACTTTTCAGTGAGCTTAACCAGCTGAATCTCTCCCTCCTTTAGTTTCACTTTCAGTTTGTCCCTTGAGGAGCAGTGATACTCAGGTTGTGTGTGTGTGTGTGTGTGTGTGTGTGTGTGTGTGTGTGTGTGTGTGTGTGTGTGTGTGTGTGTGTGTGTGTGTGTGTGTTTGTGTGTGTATGTATGTGTTTTGTGTGTGTGTGTCTGCGAGGAGAGAGAGCTCTGATCTGTGTGGATGCTGGGGATTCTGGTGATGTTGTCAGTGAACTTTTCATTTACAAAGTAAGAGATAAGCTCCTAAATGTGAATGTACATATGTTTATTAATGTTCAAACTCTGAGTTCATTTGGTAAAATTTGTTCCCAATGTTTGATTGTTGTGTTTTTCCTTCCACTAAACTTCTAATGTCCAGTTCTGTTCTTGTGTTTTTCTTCATTTTAACTGCTTTACTCTCATATAACATCCAGTAAATTGGAAATAACTGCAGGTATTGAAAGTTCAGAGTATTCCAGAGAAATGGGATGAAGCATTATTCACAAGACATTTTTTGAATGCTTATAGTTGTAATAAGCAAAAAAGTTCAGGGCAGGTATTTTGAGGCTCAGGTGTCAAAGAGTTAAATAGGGTTTATTGTGTTTCAGTCTTTATTATGTCCCTTTGTTGCCCCCCTAGCATCTTTAATGTCTCTCTCCCCCCTCTCTTTACAATCAGTATGAATGTGTATGGGAGTAGGTGTGTATGTGTGTTTGTCTGCGAATGTGTGTCTGGATTTGTCTTTTTCTTATGTTGTTTTTAGCCTCTGTGAGGCACTTTGTGTTGCTTTTAAAGTATGAAAAGTGCCCTATAAATAAATAAAGTTTGAAGTTTGAAGTTGAAGTTAATAATCTCCAGCTCATAAAAAGCCCTGTTGCCCCTCTCACTGGTGTTTTTGAAAAACCTTATTTCAGCCTGTCTGCTGTCTTGTGAAGGCTCCCTGCTCCACAAACCCCCTTTCCTCTGATTGGCCAGCCCTCTGGAGACATGTTGAGGGTGGAGCTATGAGCAGACCATGGTGTTCGAGGCCCACCCCTCCAATCAGGCATCACCCTTTTGTGATGACCTCAGGTCCAGTAAAGGTCTGGTTAGGGTCTGGATAGGACCTAGTGTTCAGAACATAGTGTTTTGATCAATTCACAGGCAGGTTCAGGGATTTCTACAACAGATGAAGTTGTAGAGGTTTGAAAACCTGAACAAGATCAGTCTGAAATACCCCCCTTTAACATGCTTGTCAATATGTTAACTAGGGGTAGGAGGAAAAATCATTTCACAATATATCAAGATATTTTGTTTGGCAATATCAAAATCGGGATTCTTCGTCATTTTTTTTTTCGGTTTCTTTTTTTTCAAATTCAAATTCTTTATTTCAGTTTTTGTTTATAACGAGAGGTGGACAAAAAGTTACCGCTTTTCTCCAGCACAGGTAGATATGTTTCTCTCTTACCCATATGATGTGCATTATATGGGGAAAATATGGCTCCATATATTGCAGAAAAGTGCAGGTATGCATGCCCTTCAATCACAAGATCTTATTTTACTCTGTTCACAGGGTCAGAAATGAACTTGCCAAAAATTTTTTTTTAAGTTTTCAGCACCCTCTAGCTGGAACAATCCACAGAAAGACTTGAAACTTTGTAAACTGTGCTCTTTGGATACTTTAAAAAAGACTCTTTAACAATTTGGTGGTAGATTCAACTGTCTACAAGTGTCTTGTCTGATGTAATATGTGGTAATTCCTGGAGGCATTTGCCATATTTCCATGCTGTGTTGGGTATAGTGTGTATTTCTGTCTGTGGTTGCAACTTTGCTGCTGCTGTCTTGGCCAGGACACTCTTGGAAAACAGATTTTTTTAATCTCAATGAGTCTTTTTTTCCTTGTTAAATAAAGGTTCAATGACAAAAGTCTGTAAAGTCACTTCTAATAAACTGTTGCTGATACAGCCTCACTTACTGCATCGACAGGTAGTCCTGCTTGGTTTAGTTAAGCAAGATTAAAAGAAACCATTATGCTCAGAATATCACTTTTAGTTGAAACTCGCACACACATACAACACACAAACCCACGCCCACACACACACACACACACACACACACGCACACACACGCACACACACACACACACACACACACACACACACACACACACACACACACACACACACACACACACACACACACACATAGGATGAGAGGATGAGATGAAACAGGGTGAGTTGCTGGAGAAGAAGGGATAATAGAGAGGATGAGATCATGAGGGGCTGGAAGGAGATACAGAGGGTGAGATGGTAGAGACGATGAGATGTTCCGTTGCTAGGCGCTACCCAAGTAGCTGCCTGTTGCAGCAGCTCTCTCGTCTTTGTCCGTTTCTTGTAATTTTTTTCGTCTCTTTTTCGTAATCTTTGTATTTGGAGTGGATCATCACTTTGTATGGTTCATTGTCGGTCACGGACACCAAACTTTTTGTGGCTTCGGGGATATTTTTGACTACTTTTCTCCTGTGTTTGTCTGGAGATCCCACTTGTAACCATGGCTGCATTGTTTACATGCGAACTCAGCTGTTAGCAGCCTGTAGCATGCCGATGCTAACTAGTGTAGGGCTTGATGATTTCCCTCGAGCTGAGGAGGAGGAGGTGAGGACGACGTGCTGGTTCTCGGATGTGAGCTGGGAGGTGACGACGTGGACCTGTCCTTCCATCCATCGTTGTTGGGAATGTGGGATCTAGCCCCGGGGGATGGACGAGCTAGCTGTGCTAACCCAGCGGCATAGTGCTGTTCACGGACGTGGCTGACGGAGCTGACATCGGACGCCGGCGACACATCGGAGGAGCTTCGCCTGCTGTGAGCAGACAGGATCCAGGAGACAGAGACTGAACAGACTGCTGGGGAGGCTCAGTCCTGGACCCTGTGGCTGGGCTGGAGAGTGGTGGACGAGTGGTGGACGGGATGTCGTCATCTAATTTCTTATGGACCTTTTTGCACTTTCTATACTCTTTCTTACTTTTGTTTTCTTAAATGCTGCTGTGACTCCTGAATTTCCCCTCGGGGATAAATAAAGTATTTTCTATTCTATTCTATTCTATTCTCTATTCTATGTTGGTGAGGATAAGATGATAGAAAGGACGAGATAATTGAGAGGATGAGATGATTGAGAGGGTGAAATGATGGAGAGGATGAGATAATGGAGAGGATAAGATAATGAGGAGGAGGCAGAGATAGAGAAGATATGATAGACAGGATTTGATGATTGGGGTGATAGGATGATGGACAGAATGAGAAGATAAAGAGGATGAGATGACATAAAGGGGGATTTGATGGAGAGGATTTGAGATAATTGAGAGGGTGGGGATAAGGGGGGGGGGGGGTGGAGGGGATTGGACGAATGAGAGGATGAGATGATAGAATGATGAGGCAATAGAGAGGATGAGATGATTGAGACGGTGAGATGAAAGAGAGGATGAGATGATTGGGAGGATGAGATGATTGAGACAGTGGGATGATGGAGAGGATGAGATGATTGGGAGGATGAGATGATTGAGACAGTGGGATAATTGAGAGGATGAGATGATTGAGAGAATAAGATGATTTAGAGAATGAGATGATAAATAGGATGAGATGATGAAGAGGATGGGACAATGAAGAGGTTGAAGTGATAAAGAGAGTGAGATGATGGAGAGGATGCGATAATGGAGAGGGTAGGAAAATGAGGGGGAGGAGGAGATAGATAAGATAAGATAGACAGGATTTGATGATAGAGGTAATACAATGATGGACAGGATGAGAAGATATAGAGGATGAGATGACAAAAAAGGTGAGATGATAGAGAGGATGAGATGATAAAGAGGATGAGATGATTGAGACAGTGGGATGATAGAGAGAATAAGATGATAGAGAGGATGAGATTATAGAGAGGATGAGATGATTAATACAGTGGGATGATGGAGAGGATGAGATCATAGAGAGGATGAGATGATGAGACAGTGGGATGATGGAGAGGATAAGATGATAGAGAGGATGAGATGATTAAAACAGTGGGATGATGGAGAGGATGAGATCATAGAGAGGATGAGATGATTGAGACAGTGGGATGATGGAGAGGATGAGATCATAGAGAGGATGAGATGACAAAAAAGGTGAGATGATAGAGATGATGAGATGATAAAGAGGATGAGATGATTGAGACAGTGGGATGATGGAGAGAATAAGATGATAGAGAGGATGAGATTATAGAGAGGATGAGATGATTAATACAGTGGGATGATGGAGAGGATGAGATCATAGAGAGGATGAGATGATTGAGACAGTGGGATGATGGAGAGGATGAGATCATAGAGAGGATGAGATGATTAATACAGTGTGATGATGGAGAGGATGAGATCATGGAGAGGATGAGATGATAAAGAGGATGAGATGAGAGGATATTTCAAGCTGGACGAATCTTTAATGAGACCACAAACCTTAGTGAGGTGTTTTTTTTTAAATGAGGAAAAAGTGATGAACTTATCAGCAGGTTTCCTACAGCTCAAGGCAAGTTAAATTTAAGACTTTTTAAGACTATTTTAATGCCGTTTGAAATCAAATTTAAGACCAAGTCGACAAAGAACCACAATTGAAACAAACAAAACAAACAAACATAAACACCACATGAATTACCTGGGTTAGACGCAATTTCAAACTGTTTATTTTAAATAAAACATCACTTTTTGGTCCAGTTGAAAACACTTTGAAAAACATAGCAAACAATACATTAAAAGGATGTGTGCGGTACATCCTGGATCCTCAGTAAAAAACTGGCAGATAACTGCTAATTCCAAATATCTATTCTGCTACATTTATGAAGCATTTGCATCATGAAGCATGAAACATGACTTTTTGGTCCAGTGTAAAACTTTCATTTTGAAAAACATAACATTGCTACCAGGGTTTCCGCTATAAAAAAATTGGCACAGGACAACGTGACCGGCAGGTTTTTAATTTACCAGACAAGCGTTTGATTTCCCGGTCAAATATTATCTGAAGTTATTGAGCTTAAATGCTGCAAAGTATTTAAGCAGCTTCTGCGAGTGTGTGTGTGTTTGTGTGTGTGCGTGCGCGTGTGTCTGTGTGTGCATATATTTTTCAAAGGGCCCCACCCTCGCCTGTCAAATTTTGTGCAGACTAAATTTCAATAGAGTGGTAGAGGAATTTATTCAAAGATATGCCCAGAGATCAGGACATATATATAAAGTCTACTCACCTGCAAAGCAAGCCTGTAAAAAAATCTATTCCTGTCATTAAGTGGGGTGTATCTTCGATCAATGTAATCTTTGTCGCTTTACGTGACAAAGCGATTTAAAAACAAATAATTTGGTTCTAGACACATTTGTTCTATATTCAAAGTAAAGATGTATAACAAACTGAGTGGACTGATTATAAAACCCTGCACTGTGCGTCAATGAGTAATGAGGTGTCAAACAGCGGAGTCCTGCGGACAGCTCCCAAATAATGTCAGTTAGGATCCGCACCTCCACAGCGACTATAACATTTGGGCTCTGCAGGGTGATCTGTCACTGCAGGAGTGAATGGCCTCATGGAAGTTATATTTTACAAGTCTTCACATTATTTACCAACGAAATTCATTAAGGCAACTAATTGGTGCTGTTAAGGTGATGCCCTTAAGTTTACATGGATCCTCACGTTTACGTTAAGGGGCAGACTTAAAATGATACGACATACATATAAGAATATATCAAAGCATGTCAATTTATAAAACTTTCTTTTGAAGCATAGGCTGTATCAAATAAAATGAGTGCCATCAACTGACTCAATTGGTTAACTAAAATTAATATTGCACAGCAGAAGCTTCCATTCGGTCCAAAACGACCGACCTTTTCCTCTTCTCGGCAGGAGGCAAGACATCATCTGCTGCAGCCTCCGGGATTTCAGCCTCACCACCATCTTTCTCCTCTGAACTCTTTTGTTTGGTAAAAAAGTATTTAAGTTTCGCCTGTTCCGACATGTGTCTCCCGCTGTATTGTTGTGCTACAAGTTTAGTACCGCCTGAAAAAAAAAAACAACAACAAAAAAAAAAAACACATAGACCAGGCCTATCCATAAAAGATAAGAGGGAATATTTTTCACCGGACATTTTGACTGGTGGAGTCGAAATATGTCGGACTTGGGCTGATTTTACCGGTCAAAGTCTGGTAATTACCGGATAACGGAAATCCAGATTGCTACATTCATGAACAATTTAGTATCTGAGTATAGCATCATAAAAACACACGCCTTGAAAAAACTTGGGATATCTAAGTGTTGGTGTTTACTCTTTTTATAGTATTGGCTTGCAAGTTTTCTTAAGTTCCTCCTCCACTTGTTGCAATTCTGCCATTTTTTCTTTGTATTGCTTCGTTAGCGTGTTTGATTTGGTGATGAGCTGTGCCGTCAGGGTGCAAGCCTTTCCCTCTGCTAATGTGGCGAGCTGATCAGCATCATCCAACACAACCTTTGCCACCTCAGACAGACATTTTTCTTGTTTTTAAGTTTCCTGATGCTCTCCGCAGCTGCCCTGTGGTCCTGAGTTGCACGTACATTCATTTTCTTTTGCTTTTCCTCATCTAGGTATATTCTGTACCTTGACCTAGCTGATGCAACCGAGGACAGCAACTCCACAAACAGTGACATAGTCACATATAAGTGGCTGGGTGACCATTGTGTCTTCATGTATGTTGCATGTTTCAACCTCTTTGTTTATTAAAAAGCCTCGCTCCACTGTTGCCTGGCAGTGGGATAGGAGAAGCAGCTTCTTACAAAACTCCCATAGCTCAGAGTAGCATTTTCCCTGGAAAGCTAGATGAAGGAAGACATCCACTCTTGTCTCAATGGGTTGGTAGAAGGGGAAGGTGTCATTTCTAGCCTCAAGGGACAAGAAATCACAGAACTGCTGTGTAATCACGTCACCTAAAAGACACAATACAAAGGCACAGGCAACATTCAACCAAAAGGCAAACACTTTATTTTACAGTACTAGATAAGAATCAGTCAAATTCATATCAATAATTTGCACATTCCTAACACTTCTTTAGATGCTGTTTACATTATCCCTACATTTAGAGACAGATATCGCAGTGAATGCTTAAAGAAAACTTAAACTGCTCTATTCTCTCATACCGGCTGAGACACCTGACAACTGCTTTTAGTGCAGAAACCTCTGGATGAGATTCCTCATCTTGCCCTGGCAACATTCTGGATCAGAGAACATCTTTCTGGGGTCCAAACAGGTCAGCTGCCTCACAGTGGGATATTATGAGGGGCTCTTTTCTTGTACTTTCTGCAGGATAGCTGCCATCACCTTGATGCAGTCCATCTTAAACTCTAGGACTGTGAGTTCTCCTATCTTTTCCTGTCTCTGAAGTTCCTGACAGGGATAGTGAGAGTAACTTATGTAACAAATAGTATATCAATTTTCTGGATCCTTTTAATATTAAAAATAAATACATGAATGGCTAAATTGAAACACTACCTTCAGGGCTGATTCTGCACCCAAGCCAATGTTCACTTCCTTAGGATCGACCCATTTTTTTTGTCTCCAACATCCAGTCTGGCTAACTGAAATGGATCGATGTCCTGAAGGATCTCCCTCTTAATGAAACGCCTCAAAATACACTGTAAACATAATAGTTAAATATATAACCCGAATAACTGCAACCATATTGCCTTGACAATTTGTCCACACTGCTTTACTCATTTGTTTTCCTCTTTCAGATTTTTTCAACATGATCTTATATAACTGTCACATCATGTACATAATACATACAAACAGTGCTCAGTGGTAGAATAAAATTACCTTCATCAATTCTGCCAAATCATTCCCTAGGAATGGCATCATTGGCTGGTCTGTCTGGTATGTGGTGAGGAAGAGGTTGAAGGTTCTGATGATGGACATGTAGAAATGAAGTTTTGCCATGATGACAGGATCTTTCTGTGCCGCCTCATGGGTGTCAAAAGATGAGCTTCCTGGATTTGGTAGCCTCTTGGTCCTGACTGCATTCATGTACATGGTTACTGAAGGCCACACCTCTAAAGCCCTCTCCACAGCTGGTAGGTTCTCAAGACACTGGTGGCCACAGAATGGCAGTGGAAAATGTGTCGCCTTGGTAAGAACTGTGAAGTCCTCCCTCTTTGCAGGTGTATTATGGAAGAGTGTATGCAAGGCCCTCAGAACCTTGTCCAGCTGCCACACGAGAAAGCCAACTTTGCAAGCATTATGTAAGGTGTGGAGACCACAGCTTCCAACCACAATCAGTTGAACACCACCATACTGCTTTGCCTGTTCTTGCTGCAATAGCTCCAGGAACTTCCAATTTACATTTGGGCCATCCATGGAGACAGACAACAGCTTACGCCTATCCAGGTCCTTGGCACCTTCTTGAGAATGAACAATGTTGAAGCCTATGATGCATATAAAAATCATACTGAATTAATCCGGTAAAGATTTAGCAAACGATAATACAGCTTATTATATTTGTAATGGATGGAAGGCTGACAAGGAAAATGTATTAATATCATTTGACACCCTAATAAGTGGAAGCAGAAGACCAAATACCGTATTTTCTGCACTATAAGGCGCACCTAAAAGCCTTCAATTTTCTCAAAAGCAGACGGTGCGCCTTATAACCCGATGCGCCTTATATATGGATCAATATTGAATAATCATGGCTACCGTGTTCAGGGGGCATGGCTGAAGTAACAGCAGTAAGAGGAATTCTGCTAAGTGCTAATGTTAGCTTGCAGGCTGGCCCAGGCTTCTTCTCTTTTTATTTGTTAGAGCAATACATCGCCCCCCCAAAGGTCTGGCATGTGAACTGATCTCTGGAAACTGTTTTTGTGGACGGCAGAAATGGCTTTGTCTTTACAGCGCACGGCACAGAAAATAGTTGGATAGGAAAATGTGCAGCTCTGTCTGGATGTAGCCTGAGTTTGACTGACTTATCTGACTGTTTTGTTGACATAATGCAACCCCAGCCACTACTGTAGCTTCTATTCTATGCGCCTTATAATGCGGTGCGCCCTATATATGAAAACAGTTTTCAAATAGGCCATTCATTGAAGGTCCGACTAATACTCCGAAGCGCCTTATAGTGCCGCAAATATGGTAAGCAAGATTCATACAATATAATGTGATCCAATACAACAGCCATAACTTCTACCTTTACGAATATAATTATGTTAAGTTTTGATAGACATTTTCATAAAATATTATAAACTTTAAGTTATTTGAGTCAATACATTTATTATTACGTATTATACAGTAGTACCACTGAGGCAAGGAAAAATGCAACAAAGGTAAAATGAAAACATCAACTTTTATTTAAGAATGTTTGCTATAAAGTGAAATTTTATGAACATGTCAATGACTAAGAGCCTAGAAACTGTGGCCTTTCAAAATAAAGTGCTCCTGTGGCTCAACTTGCCCCGGGTCAGGGGAAAGTTAAGCCAAGTCTGTCGGTAAGTTGACCATGTGACTTCATAACTTTAAATCTGAGAATTATTAAAAGATAATCTATTATTGTCAAAAGAGTCAGTTCACAAGAGATTGTTCGTTTCACAAAAAGTCACATTTATTTTCTTAAACCTAACTTAAACAACCTACAAAAAAAATTCAGTAATTCAAAATTGTTAATGCCATAAATGGACACATTTTGCAGATATGAAGTAAAATGAGAGCCAGCCAAGCTTTGAACGACATATAAAAACAACATCAGTTCTTGGCAGAAAGAAAGTTTTACAAGTTCAGACTTGCTGAAACAATAAAGTTTTAACATCCCTCTTCTATATTTACCTGTGCAGGGATCTGATCCACTTTTCACTCATTCACTATTGTTGTGCTACAAGTTTAGTATCGCCTGAAAAAAAAACAACAACAACAAAAAAAAAAAAACACATAGACCAGGCCTATCCATAAAAGATAAGAGGGAATATTTTTCACCGGACATTTTGACTGGTGGAGTCGAAATATGTCGGACTTGGGCTGATTTAACCGGTCAAAGTCTGGTAATTACCGGATAACGGAAACCCAGATTGCTACATTCATGAACAATTTAGTATCCGAGTATAGCATCATAAAAACACACGCCTTGAAAAAACTTGGGATATCTAAGTGTTGGTGTTTAGTCTTTTTATAGTATTGGCTTGCAAGTTTTCTTAAGTTCCTCCTCCACTTGTTGCAATTCTGCCCTTTTTTTTTTTGTATTGCTAAATAACAAATAAGTATAATACATTTTAGATTAGGATATTTGGGTTTGATAAAAAGCTCAATAATCTAAAAAAATATTCTGACACATGAAAAAGAGTTTTTTTTGTGTTAAAGTGCCAACTTTTATGCCAGGTGCTCCTCTTCAACAGAGGCAGAAAGAAATGATCAGGACTTTCTTAATTTAGGGCCGCATAACAAAAATTTGTTAACTGTTTCCCAGAAACAGGGGGTGGGTCAACTTACCCACTGTCTCAGTTTACCCCACTCTCCCCTACAGTATATTTTAAGTTTTGGACACTATGTTTACATGCAGGAGATAGGTAGGTGGCTGCCTACTTACTTTGAAATGGCGTAGTAAATCCTGGGCTGTTCCATGTCCCATAAACTGTGACCCCGCATATCTTGACTGGACTTGATCTTCGCACCAATAGTGGACATGTAGATCAAGCTGTTTTGTTTTGTGGTCTGGTTGAGGTTCTCATTGAACATTAAAACAAATACATCCTTGTTAGCCTCCGCTACAAGCTGCTCCAAAATGTACGGGGCTAATCCAAACTTGCTGATGTAGGCCGTCTTGTCAGAACCACATGCGAACGAGTGGGCAATGTCAGAGTCGGGGAACATTGTACGGAATTAGTCTCCAACTTCCTCATTTGACTTGAATGATTGGTGTTTCGTCACGGCGTTCAAAGACCACAGAACCTCCGCTTTCAGCGTAGGCATACTGCCAAACATCCGGAGATGTGGTGCTGCTGAGGTCCCGGTTGTCATCGTCGGGTGGGGGCACGATGGAACTGGGAAATACATGGCGTCCTTTAGCAGCTCAATTCTGAAGTTTTGTGTTTTGTGCTTTGCGTGTGTGACTCCAATGCCCTGACTCCCATCGTGGCAAGTCTGAAAAAACTCTTTCAAACAATACACCGTGCCTCGTAGACATTGCCTGGTACTGCTTTAAGCCATGATGAAAAACGTTCTTTGGACAGCCAGTTCTCATTGAATTTACACTTTCCCATGTGATCCAAAGTGACCACTATCCGAAGTTGCGGTGTTGGGTAACCAAGACATGTGTCTGTTCTAAAAGAATCGGGTGCAACAACATCACCGTTTTATTAGTTCCGCTATTGTGATTCCGCCATGTAGCCACGAGAGTAAATCGGTGAATTATTTTTGAAAAATAGATAAATGTTACTCAATTTTTTTTTAGTTCAAACTAACATAGATCTTACTAATGTGTTCACATTTTTAGGACTTTTGAAAATTAGATTTAAGACATTTTAATGACAATTATGGCCTTGTTTTTAGGATAATGAATTCAATGTCATTTAAGACTTTTTAAGGATCCGCGGGAACCCTGTTATCACTTTACACTGCTGATCAGATACATCTAGAAAGGCTAGTTACTAAAGCAGTGTGTGTGTGTGTGTGTGTGTGTGTGTGTGTTTGAGCTTGCTTGTGTGTGTATGCTTGTTTGTCCCAAAGTGTATGTCAGTATGGGGGCGGAGCTTCTGCTGTCTAGACAGCACTGTAGTAAATTAAACATCAAGGCCTACCAGAGTCTTGCTCTTAAGACATGGAATCTGCAAATTCCCCTCCCAGACTGGAGCTGCTGCCTCAGAAAGTGGGACAGACTCAGGTTGGGATGAATGGAATCAATTAGCTCTGTGACACCTCAATGACAACTGCAACCATGAAGAAAGCCACTGTCACATGAGCAGGCAGGACATTCAGCGTGAGGACACACACAAACACACAAACACGCACACACGCACGCACACACACGCGCACTGACCTGCTGCAGGGCGTGCTCGTGCCTGTGGGCCTGGCTCTGCCGTGTGATGAAGGACCAGGTGGAGAGCTTGTAGTGGTTGAGCAGGCAGATGATCACCACCACCATTACTGTCATCACCACGATGATGATGACGATCTGAACAAACTCCAGTTCAGCTGCACAAACACAGAGAAGAATGAGAGAGGGCGTCAGCATCAGACCTGTGGACCCCAGAGAGGCCTACTGTAGTCATCCTGTGGAGGTTCTCAGCTTCTCCGTGTGAGCCCAGCCGGAGGCCAGCTCAAACAGAGGAGGTGGAGCATCCTTACAGAGCTGCTCTCTTTTCTGTGGGACACAGAAAAGCAGAGTGAACCCTGACAGTCAGCCTGGCATGTAGACCTCCTTTGAAAACAGTCTTCATCCTCCTCCTCAGCTCGGCTTACATTGATGGGATCACTCCCTGTGTTCTGCGGCCATCTGATCTCATCTGCCTGAGGTCTCTAAACTGTGATGACAACAGCTGGAGAAGCTTCACCTCTGGGTGGCTTACTATTAATGAACAAGACATATGTCAAAAACTCCACTTTCTGTGGGAAGTCTGTTTCATGTGAAGTTTTCAGTGAATGTTTGATGATTTTTTTATGAGTTTCCTCTGTTTTTTTTTCTTTTGTCCATAGATTTTTTAAAAGATTGAATCCACTTCCTGTTATGTGAGAGTCCTGAAGGTTACAGTCAGAGATGATGACTTATTATTGAGATGTAAGCACTGTATGACGGTCTCCTGTATGAGCAGCACTCTGCTGAGGAGTTATACTTCATGTTGACCAGCAGAGAGCAGCAAATGGTTAACTCTCACACACACCCTGTGTGGCACAAAGTGTAGACATGAGGCATCAGAGAGTGAGAGGCCATAAGAAAGCTTCCAGTCACAGAGAAGGCTCAGAGCTGTGTCCCAGCATACAGTGACTGTGCTGTTAAGACACTGAATAACTGTGGCGTGACCCTCCCAACACACACACACACACACACACACACACACACACCTACACACACACACCTACACACACACACACACACACACACACACACACACACACACACACACACACACACACACACACGCACCTACATACACACACACACCAGTATCTGACTGGTGTGGTATGACCTCCTAGATCAGGTCACGACAGGGAAACAATGGCCGCTGCCTTCCAGTCACGTCAGCTCGTGGTCTCTTGTTCATTGTTTTTCTTTTTCTCTAAACTCTTCCTGCCTTTCATTACTTCTCTCCCACCTCCTCCCTTCCTCTGTGCCCTTCATTGTCTCTCACTCTCTTCCTCTGTGCCCCTGTCTTTTCCCTGGCTTAGTCTGCAGTCTGAGACTCTTTTGTTGAACTTGTACTGAGCTGAAGTCTTGACCTTGTCTAGTCCTGGCACACAGTCTAACCTCTGACTCACACTCTTACTCACTGCTGGACACAAACTTACTTTGTGAGTGTGTATGCAGTGTCTGTCTGTGCTCATACAGTGTGTGCCCTTGTGTGTGTGTCCTCTGGAAGAACAATGAACACAGCTATTTGAGCTACAATAGCCCAATTCTGGCAGACAACTCCTCCACAAAGCACTGTGCAATTTCTAGAAAATATTACCCACAATGCAGCTGGGCCATTTTAGGTAAAAAGTTCACCATGAGACTAAAAACACTCTTACAGAGGTAAGATTTAAAGATCATCAACTAGGGGTGGGCGTTATACGGGTGTCATCACGGTCACTGATATCATATGTTGCCACAAAATAAATTTTGGAATACCGTAATTACCGCAGTAAAGCTGGCTAGTTACTAAAGCAGTGTGTGTGCGTGCGTGTGTGTGTGTGTGTGTGTGTGTGTGTGTGTGTGTGTGTGTACACATAATTTAGTCCAACTAGTGGTTAATCTATGTGGGAGATTTATGTCTCCCAATGTGACAAGACACTTTTCTGCAACAGCCATTCAGTAAATACACTTTGGAGGCCAGTAGCTCCGAGTCAGTGACGTAAAGAAGTAAACATTTACCGCTGTGCAGAAAGCAAAACAGCTGGTGTGCATGATGATGGCTACCTTGTTTTAGGCTGTACATCACTATAGGTAAGAGTCTATGGTCAAACCTCAAAACCTAAAATGTGATACAACCATTTTTTAACAAAAGTAGTGACATGAAAATAAACATTTTGAAGCAAACTCAAAGTCTGCGTAGTGCGGCTAAATTACGGATTTTTACGGTCTAAGGAGCTTCATAGCCTCATAGCATCAAAAGCAATTAATTTCTCGATTATTTTTGTTATCAATAAAATACTAGGGGTGTAAATCACCAGTTTCATGACGATACGATACAGATTCTTTGGACAACGATATGATGTTGCCGATATCACAAAGTCTGCCTCAATCTCCACCAATCTGTTGTTGGTTGCACTCATACCAAGAGCCACACATTGGACCTGGTCATTAATGACTCCATCCACATCTCAGACCTTCAAATCCAGGACATTGGCATTTCAGACCACCACGCAGTCACCTTCAAGATCCCTCTTCCCTTTCCCCTCACCAAACCACAACGCCTTATTTCCTTCAGGAACCTCAGAAAAATTGACTCCACCTCCCTCAGCCAACATCTCCAGTTCCTTCCTCCCCTCCTAACACATCAGTCACCGACATTACCACAACTATAACCATCAGGCTCTACTTGACTTTCATGCACCACTGAAAACAAGGACAGTCACCTTCACCCGCTCTGCCCCCTGGTTCACAGAGGAACCGAAACACTTAAAAGGGACTGGTTCCGTCCCAACACATGACATTGCACCCACCACACAACTGTCTCACTTTTACCCCACAGTGCAGCAGGAGGTCGAGAAAATTGTCAGTAAATCTAAAACGTCCACATGATCCCTCGACCCCCTCCCCTCCCCCCTGCTTAAAGCTCCTCGCCACTCCATCAGTCAGCTGATTACAAACATCATCAATCTCTCCCTTCATACCGCCAATGTTCCAGTCCGTCTCAAAACAGTAGTCATCAAGCCCCTCCTCAAAAAACCCACTCTTGATCCTGAACCTCTGTCGAATTACAGACCTATTTCCAACCTCCCCTTCATCTACAAAACTCTTGAAAGAATTGTCTCCATCCAACTTCATGACCATCTTAAATGAAACGATATGATAAATTTCAAACTGGTTTTCACCCCACTCAAAGCACAGAGACAGCTCTCACCAAAGCCACAAATGTCCTCTTGATGACCTCTGACTCCAGCTCCACCTCCCTCCTCATCCTTCTCGACCTCTCTGCTGCATTTGATACTGTAGATCACCACATCCTCCTTCACCGCCTCCAACACAACATTGGTATCTCTGGCTAAAGGCTAAAAAACAACCACACGCTGAAAGATGCCTGCAGGCCAAGGGACAATGAAAAGCTGAGGGACAACTACAGACTGAGGGGAAACTACAGGCTAAGGGACAGCCCAGGCTGAGGAACAATTAAAGACTTAGGAACAACCAAATGCTGAGGGACAATGTAAAGCTGAGTGACATCTACAGACTGAGGGGAAACTACAGGCTAAGGGACAGCCCAGGCCGAGGAACAACCAAAGACTGAGGAACAATCAAAGGCTGAGGGACAACTATAGGCTGAGGAACAACAACAGACTGAGGGGAAACTACAGGCTAAGGGACAGCCCAGGCCAAGGAACAACCAAATGCTGAGGAACAACCAAATGCTGAGGGACAATGACAAGCTGAGGGACAACTACAGACTGAGGGGAAACTACAGGCTAAGGGACAGCCCAGGCCGAGGAACAACCAAAGACTGAGGAACAATCAAATGCTGAGGGACAATGACAAGCTGAGGGACAACTACAGACTGAGGGGAAACTACAGGCTAAGGGACAGCCCAGGCCGAGGAACAACCAAAGACTGAGGAACAATCAAATGCTGAGGGACAATGACAAGCTGAGGGACAACTACAGACTGAGGGGAAACTACAGGCTAAGGGACAGCCCAGGCCGAGGAACAACCAAAGACTGAGGAACAATCAAAGGCTGAGGGACAACAACAGACTGAGGGGAAACTACAGGCTAAGGGACAGCCCAGGCCAAGGAACAACCAAAGACTGAGGAACAACCGAATGCTGAGGGACAATGACAAGCTGAGGGACAACTACAGACTGAGGGGAAACTACAGGCTATGGGACAGCCCAGGCTGAGGAACAATTAAAGACTGAGGAACAACCAAAGGCTGAGGGACAACTATAGGCTGAGGAACAACAACAGACTGAGGGGAAACTACAAGTCAAAGGAAAACCACAAGCTGAGGGACAAAAGCCGGAAGTATAAGTTATTGTCCTACAGGCTGAGGAAAACCACGGGCTGAGGGACAATGTCATGTTAAGGAACAACCAAAGGCTAATAAAAAAAACTACAGGCTGAGATACACCCCAGACTGAGGAACAACAACAGGCTGAGGGAAAACCAAAGCTTTATGGATAATATTAAGATGAGACACAACCACAGGCTGAGGAGCATCAAAAGCAAAAGGAAAACTAAAGGCTCAGGGGAAAACCATAAGCTGAGTATCAACCACAGGCCAAGGGACAACGACAAGCTGAGGGACGACCACAAGCTGAGGGACGACCACAAGCTGAGGGACGACCACAAGCTGAGGGACGACCACAAGCTAAGCGTCAACCTTGTACTGCCTTTCCCAAAGTTTGGCAGTCAGGTTGAATTTGCGTGTATTATGCCAAATATGACAAGTACCTATGCAGAGAACCCTGTGGCCAGCACGGTTGGCACCAGACCTGTATTGGTGTGGAATTGAATATCCAAGCTCTGATATGTATAGAAAACTCAGACTCAAAGTCAATGAGCCACCAAACTCATATGACACCTAAAATGCTATGAAATGTTAAGACAATCTCACCAGCCTCTGAGACAAAAGACAATCACCTCTGTGACATAAACATTGCTGATCACAAGGATGATACAGTGCAACAAGCCCTCTGGCAATGCAATGACAACAATGCATGTGCTCTAGCTCTTTTACACAAAAAAAGAGTTGAAGATTCCTGGTGACTGTTGAGTGTGTCAAGCTCTAGCAACTAGATGGCAAGCTAAACCTCTGACAGCAAATGCTGTTTTGCTTGGCCACATGAAAGAACCTTGAGGCAGAGAAGATCACACACTGTACCTCTGGGAATGATGTTTGTAGTTGCTGGAAAACAAGTCAGGAACAATATCTTTGTTGTTTCACAGCTAAATATCATCTTTATTGATTCTTATCAACCCCTATGGGTTGAATGGTCTTTGAAGTTCCTCTACAGCAGGGATGTCAAACTCGTGCCATGGAGGGCCAAAAGGGTACAGGTTTTCCTCCCAACCAAGCACTCCACCAGCTGATTCCACTGATTACCTCACCTTCAAGCAGAGAGCAGGGACTAATCAGTGAAATCACCTGGTGAAGTTTTTGGTTGAAAAGAAAACCTGCAGCCTCTTGGCCCTCCATGGCACGAGTTTGACATCCCTGCTCTACAGGATGCAAACATTTTTGTTTTTTCATCAACATCATCATGTCCTTTGTTTCCAGGCCAGTCAATTTGTCAAACTAGAATATTTATGAACACCACAGTAGTGACCGATTGTTCATGTAAATGTTAACAATGCAGATCAAAGTTCATTTTCATTTCACATTCCTGAACCCCATAATTGCCCCAGCTCAGACTCTGATGATGATATATTGATCAAAGTGCTTTTTGAATTTTTGGTTGTTTTGTTTAGTTTAGTTTTTATTAATTTGCTACATATCACTAGCTGACAGCGCTCACTCACCAGGACACCTGCTCCGGTCTCCTCTGGGTCTCCTCGCACCACAACTCCACTGCTCTCTTACAGCCGTAATTCCTCCTAATCATGCCCTGTTCCCATTCTCCATCTTTCTTAACAGGCTCATAATTATGAACCTGAGGACCATCATATGGATAGGAATTGAGATTTTCTTCCTCATTATTGACAGGAGTGGCAGTCAGATCCATGTTTATTAATGTTAAACAGAGGCAGAGGCTGCGGGACTCCCAAATGTGACATCACGTTCAAATGCCGGCTTTTAACGCGGAAGTCCAAATACCCGTACTAAAACATCTCCAGGAGACACTCTAGTTTATTAACTTGGGAATTTCTTTCAGGACTTTTTTTTAAAGTTATTTCCTATGAATTTCTTGACAGTTGTCTTTAACCTGCAATATGCCCTTTAAGAGATAAACTTAATTCACTTAATTTTTTCAAGTTAAGTGTATGAAACACTACATCTGACTTTTATTATTTCAAAAAAAAAAAAAAAAATAGAAAAGCTGTTTTCACTCAAATAGTTAACTGGGTAGAATATCACAATCTCAATATTGTGAAAATATTGTATCGTGAACGAAGAATTGTGGTGTGTATCATGTCGTAAGGCTTTTTGCCAATACTCACCCCACAGGAAAGTCTGTTCACTTAGATCAGCTCAGAGTGAGACTAAAACTGACTGAGCCTGGGTTCTAAGTCAGAGTCTGACAGTAGTGTTCTCCATGAGCTCTACACCTGTTTCTGACTGCTGCCTGACAGACACACAGACAGAAACAGGAAGAGAGAGACTGACAGATAGAGAAACAGAAAGACAGACTGAGGGACGGAGACAGAGACATATTTTCTTTCTATAACTCTCTGGTTCCTCTCCTGGAGCCTGAGGAGATCCAGCCCAGCTAGAAGCCTGCAGAGTTCACAGCCTGCTGCCCATCACACCAATCTACCCCCGCCACACACACACACACACACACACACACACACACACACACACACACACAGTCCTCCTTCGACACACACAGACGCACACAGCCCTGTCTGCTGCCACTGTCGTTGCCATAGTAACCCTTGGGCACGGTGCCTTGATCAACAAGGCCTGGAGCTGCTGGGGGGCCATGGTAGCGACCTGCCTGGCAAACACACACACACACACACACACACACACACACACACACACACACACACACACACCACACACACGCACGCACGCACAATGGTGCCACAGTAAATGATAAAAGGAGGCAAGGATAGAGAGGAGTAAACACACACATAGATGAGGGGAGATAAGGGGACAGAAAGAGTAAGAGGAAACAGAGGTATAGAGGAGAGCTTTACACACAATCACACACACACACACACACACACACACACACACACACACACACACACACACACACACACACACACACACACCCACACACACACACACACACACACCCACCCACACACACACACACACACACACACACACACACGCACACACACACACCAAAGAAAGAAGGCTCAAAATGCTCTCTCTCCTGGGGGCAGTGCACTGTTACGTTTAGACGGCTGGTTTCAGCAACAGTCTCCTTTACCACAGAGTGTTTTTGAGTGCATGTGTCTATGCGTGTGTGTTAGTGTGACACAGCATGTAGCAGATATGATCCTAGTTGCAGCATCCACTCCTCTGTCATATTCAGTCTCTCCATGGAAACAAATGAACTAGTTTAGTGCAGCTTAACCCTGAGGAGTGTGTGTGTGTGTGTGTGTGTGTGTGTGTGTGTGTGTGTGTGTGTGTGTGTGTGTGTGTGTGTGTGTGTGTGTGTGTGTGTGTGTGTGTGTGTTTTGGATGAGTATCTCTGAGACATGAAGGTAATGCAGAAAGTAAGCAACGGGACTAGGAGAAAAAGGAAAAGATAGCGGAAGACGGGACATAAAGGGAGGAAAAAGAAGAGATGGAGAACATAAGGAAAAAGTCAAAGATAGAGGAAGATACACAAACATACACAGACAGACACAGACACACAGACACAGACACACACACACACACACACACACACACACACACACACACACACACACACACACACACACACACTGACAGAGCGAGAGAAAGGTGCCAGACATGCCACAGGGACTCAGGGCAACAAGAAAACTAACAATTACAGCTCTGTCTCTTTGCTCCTCTCTCCCTCTCTCCATCCATCCATCCATTCCTTCTTCTCACTCACAGCACTGAAGACCCACACAGCTCCAGGCCTTGTTGATCTGTGCCTCACCACTCAGACTAAATGGATTAAAAAGCCGGACTGTTAGAACATGGCTATTTGGATGTGGAGCTGTGGAGCCGTGGGTCAGAAACATTGGTCCTGCATTCTCCTAATGCTTTTTTCACTGGGCAGCAGGAGAGATGTAGCTCCACGGAGCAAACACACATGGAGGCTGAGCTGGAGGAACTTACCTGGCTTTGGCTCATGCCTGTAAGAGTTTGGCACCTGTAATGGTTCCTGTACCTGTGCAACTACCACAGCTCTGGGAATTCAACACCATAGAGTCTGTTGAGGCCCAAAGCATGAGCAGGTAGGAGGATCAGGCTTGGTGTGCACAGCTCTGAGCAGTGTAGAAGGCCAGTGCTAACACTTAAGCATCATGTGAGCTGTGTCCTGGTGCTTCTCCTCTGTCTGATGACAGGAACAGCTCAGGTCAGATGGTGAGTATTTGTGAGCTTTACCTTATCACAGATTGGTGGATGGAGTGTAATCTGTCAGCCAAGCAGAAAACAGCAATGTTGTTATTGTCTGCTGACTTAGCAACATCGTCAGAAGCCATGATAACTTTATGATGTGTCATAAAAATGTCAGCATGAAGCTTTTGCGTGAGTCTGAAGACATTTATCCATCTCTGCTTTGACAGTCTTGTGACAGCTGTGCTTGGCGGAGTTGATCAGCTGCACTCATGGCTGGCGCTCAGCTACAGATCCAAAGAACCAGCACGTTAGGAACACTATGTAATGTTAGCCCACTAACTCTGCCATCAACAGATTTACACTGATTTTAAACCAATCAACTTTAAAGGTGCACTTTGCTCCCTTTAAATCCAATTAAATTCTATGTACATCACAAACCATTTTTTCCTCTCACTGCTGTTTCAGATAACCCTTATTTCAGCCTCTGTCTGAATCACTAGGTTTAGCTTTTTTTTTCTTCAGAGAAACAACTCTGGGCAATTTCTGTGCAGTTTACTCTAGGTTTTATTTATTTATTGTGCTTTTTTTCTCAATGTTTACATTTGCAAAAAAATGTCATTTTTTTTAATTTTATTTCCAAAGAACGAACTTTAATTCAAGCAATTCATAGTTGGGTTTCAGAAATAGAGGCAGAGTGAGTGCTCTGAATTTGTTTTTTGTTTGGTTTTAAAAGCAGAGTAGTTGGAGTGAGCGATCTCACTGCTATACACAATCTTTAGGGTTAATGATCATTAGTGCGTCTTGTGTTAAGTTCAGCTCAACAGCTGACTTCACCACATTGTTCATGTGTTCCGCACATGCTGTGAGGACAGCACACTGTGGAGAACAGAGGGAGCATTCTCTAAAGTCCAGAAACAGCTGAGCAGCCTTTCCTACGCTGCATGTTGCTTGAGGATGTAATCATTTTTTCAGAATTTAATAATCCATCCATACTCATACATAACATAATCCCGTTTGATCAATAATTCATTTTTTCACCACCCCTACTCCATATTTCCTCTGACTCTACGGAAGGTACATTATGGCCACCTCAACAAGCTCCTTCCCACGTTTTCTCTGGATAAAGATGGGTCAGTGAATGCTTAGGGGGGGCCATCATGATGACATTCAATGCTGGGTGGGCAATAAATCCCTGCTGAGGACTTGGTAGCCATATCATCTCCTTCTGCATGAATATAAAATGAAGGAAGAGAAGCAAAGCCAGCACTCTGTGATAACAGATCATGAATATTACCGTAAAATCTAATATTTTCAATATTCCAATGCTGTAATATTCACGACCAGCACAAGAACAGGGAGGGAGCATTGTTGAACTATTCATTCAGCTGGGGAGGTGGCTGAAGCACCGCTGGCTCAACAAGCTGCTACACACACACCAAACCCCAGAACCCCCACGCAGGCTCAGGTGTGTGTGTGTGTGTGTATGTGTGAGTGTGTACATTATCTGAGCCAGACAGACAGGATAGTGTCTAGACCGTCCCCCCCTGCCTCCCTCCCATAAACCCAGACTGCAGGGTCAGACTAATGTCAGGGTTAAAGTGTGTGCATGTCTGCACGAAAGCAACGGCCACTGTGAGTGGGTGTGGGGGCAAACACTAACAGGGTTAGACCAAAATCCTGTGTGTGTGTGTGTGTGTGTGTGTGTGTGTGTGTGTGTGTGTGTACTGTAATACTGCCGGTCAGTAATATTACACAGCAACCAGTGACTTCCTTTGTCTGAAGCAGGAACACTCTGGTTCTGAGGCTGCTACAGTTAGCTTAGCTTGGCTTATACCTGCTACATGACTCAACAATGAGCCTCTGAGGAGATATTGAGACACCATGAACACAGCACAGGTTAGGTAAGAGTAAGGGTTAAGGTTTAAGGTTAACATTTAGTCTTTAGTCTGGGTATACCAAGTTCAACACGCAGCTGGCATCACAACAGTGCTGCCGAAAGCAAAGGGCCAAGTTCCACCAGATCCGCCTCCAGTCTGTTTCTGGACTGTCACAGCTCACTCAGCATCAAATGGCACAGAGCACATCCAGCAGGACAGGCAGTAGATCAGTAAAAACAACATCTGGTTGATTTTATTTTGAAAATCAATAAGATGTTTGAATGACACTGGATTAGGGTTGTGCCAAATCATACTGTCTATAAAAATACCGGTAGGGATGGGTACCTTTCACATTCTAAAAGGATACGGTACCAATGCCTGGTACCTGGCAATCAGTACCGGTACTCAACGGAACTAATTTTTGGTACTTTTTTGTGTTTATGTGGTTAAAAACATTTATTTATTTGTTTTACAAATTGTTTGATAATAAAATGACAATTCTTTTCAATTTAACATGTTTATGTCTCATTATATAAACTTATTATGCTATGTTCATGTCCAGCATGGAAAATCGCCTACTCTTCCACTCCCTCAAAGTCACAAGGATGCATTTAGGTACCTAAACACAGTACCTTTTGATTTTACGTGAATTGCTACCCGATACTTTTGACAGGATTCGGTCGGTACCTTTAAAAGTACCTTATTCGGTACCCATCCCTAAATACCGGTATAATTTTTTTAACAATATAAATTTGTGGTTTGGTGGTATTTACAGTACAGAGACACAACAATGTATAATGCTCCCTGCTGTGTACAAAACAACAATGGCTAAGAGCGAAAGTAGCATCAAATTCATCCTCACATGAGAAATTAGAGGAGCTACCTCAGAGATGTGGAGGTGGTTTGGCTGACCAAAGATCAGACACGCAGCAAAACACATTAAAAGCAAAATGTGTGGGAGAACGGGTGGCAACACCATAAACATGTTCCACCACCTACCTCCTGAGCATGACCTTAAACTGCATCTGGCAATGAGGCCCTGAATAGGAAACTTTTCACGAGGTTGTCGGGAATAACATCACAATGGAGCTACCCCTTTGTCATTTGCTCCCAGGGACACTCTGGCCTGGAGTGTTAGTACCTGTAAGGGCTCCAGCTATGGATAAATAGCAAACATGCGTGTTGGTACGCTGTGAGGTGGCAGCCCCACCAACCAACTATCCTGCGGAGGGCTAACAACTCACCCAGGAGAAACTCCTCTTGTTACGAAACCAATCAGAAAAAGAAGCCAAACTGCTCAACATGGTAACTGGATATCCGAGAGAACACTCGATATCATTGAGCAGCGACGTGAGGCCCGGCTCCAAGGCGACCTGAGGGAGTATAGGCGACTGAACCGCCAGCGCAATGTGGCCATAGCTGAGGACAGGGAGAAGTTCTGGCAGGCAGAAGCTACGCACCTCGAGTCCGCGGCCCTAAACAACATGAGCTGCGTCTTTAGTCTGCTGTGCCAAGCCCGCAACGGCCCACGCATCAAGTCAGCTTTGGTGAAAGACTCCAACGGCAACCTCATAACAACAGAAACTGACTGCCTGCTGAAGACGGGTGCTGATAGCACCACCGAGTGGCTGACCCACATCTTTAACAAGGTGTGGGAGACAGAGCAGCTTCCGACCGGCTGGACCAGAGGGGTCATCCTGCCCTTCTGGAAACGTAAGGGTGACAGGCTCGTCTGCGGGAACCACCGAGGCATCACACTGCTATCCATCCCGGGCAAGCTCTTCACCAAGATCTTGATCACTCGTGCTGTGCCAGCGATCAGAAGCAGCCGCCGTCCCCAGCAGGCTGGCTTCATGCCCAACCGCTCCACAACGGACCACATCTCCACCGTCCGTCTGCTCATAGAGAAGACCTACGAACTCCGTAAAGATCGGCATCTATACTTAGGATTTGTAGATCTGAAGGCTGCCTTTGACACTGTCTGCCACTCCTCACTGTGGACTATCCTAAAGGCCCTTGGAGCACCACCTAAGATCTTGATCACTCGTGCTGTGCCAGCGATCAGAAGCAGCCGCCGTCCCCAGCAGGCTGGCTTCATGCCCAACCGCTCCACAACGGACCACATCTCCACCGTCCGTCTGCTCATAGAGAAGACCTACGAACTCCGTAAAGATCGGCATCTATACTTAGGATTTGTAGATCTGAAGGCTGCCTTTGACACTGTCTGCCACTCCTCACTGTGGACTATCCTAAAGGCCCTTGGAGCACCACCTAAGATCGTCGCCCTGTTCAAGCTTCTTTACAGCAACGCAGAGAGCTGTGTCCGTGTTAACGGCAGAGACTCCTACTGGTTTCCCATCTCCAGTGGCGTTCGTCAGGGCTGCTTGGCTGCTCCTGATCTTGTCAACTGCATCATCGACCACCTGATGCACAGAGTCTGTGAGCGGGTCCCCAGAGTTTCTTTCGGCAGTTGCCACCTGACTGACCTCGAGTATGCTGATGACACCATCCTGCTCAGCACCTCCTACAGGCAGTTGAAAGTTGCTCTGGGCATATACAGCGAAGAGGCAGAGAAGCTTGGCCTCCATGTGAGCTGGACCAAAACAAAGTTCATGCATGTCGGTGATAGACCAGACCCACCTCCCCTCCAGCTTGGCAATGACATCGTAGAGCCTGTCAAGAACTTTGTGTATCTGGGGTCTACAGTGACAGACAATGGGGACCTAAAACCAGAGATCCTCCGCAAAAGAGCCCTGGCTGCTTCAGCTCTACAGTTTCTCTGGAAACCACTGT
Source organism: Halichoeres trimaculatus (assembly GCF_033239565.1). Lineage (NCBI taxonomy): Eukaryota > Metazoa > Chordata > Actinopteri > Labriformes > Labridae > Halichoeres > Halichoeres trimaculatus. The sequence goes on from NW_027437203.1 coordinate 1,137,828, forward strand.
GGCGGCACCAGAACATCTCACGCAAGACGGAGCTCCGTATCTACAACTCGGCAGTACTCTCCATCCTGCTGTATGGCTCTGAAACATGGCCCTTAAATAAGACTCTGGCTGCCAGAATAGATGGATTTGATAGCAGGGCTCTCAGAACTATCGAGAACATCAGGTGGCCCCAGCAGGTTTCCAATGAGGTGCTTAGAGCTCGCACATGCCAGCCCAAAGCATCCTGCTTGGCTGCACAGCGCCGCACCCGCTGGATCGGTCATGTCCTCCGCCTTCTTCCTGACCATCCAACAAAAGCCATTCTCTAGTTTGACCCAAGGGTCAAGGTAAACCACGAGGTAAACCCCGCACTCGATGGCTCAACATCATCACTGAAGACCTCAATCAACACGGAGTTACTGTAAAAGATGCAGAGCTGCTGGCCCAAGACCGCCAGTACTGGAAGAAACTGGTTCATCTGGTTGGCTCAATGCACCAGGGTGGGACTCCCCCCCCACAAGTAAAAAGTAAAGTACCACCTAAAGCTGAAACACACGGCCCAATACAACCAGGCTATGATAACACGTGAGGAAGACACGAAAGCTGCGTTAATATCAGTGGAGTTTTTGCCTCTACAAGGGACATGTGGTCGAGCCAAACATCTGAACCCTCTATCAGCATAACCTCTAATCCACACATACAGCATAAGCGCTGTGCAGCCCCATGAAGTGCAGTTCCACTGATTTTGGGTGTGTGCCAATTCACACTGGATGTATCTCTGGAGCTCCATGCAGCACAGCGCAGGGCAGTGCCCATGGCAGCTGGATACCCGAGGTCACAAGATCACAGGACAACCACATATTTCTGCAGGAATCCAACCCATGACAACGTACTTTCATGGTAATTAATTAGCATGTTAAGCTTGTCTGGCCCTTCCTAAACTTCAGCACCTTTAGTACATGCCTTCTCATTTCTGTTGGTGTGTTGGTGTTGGTGTAGAGAAACAATGTGTTGTTATAGAGGTATTTAGTTTTTCACCTGCAAGATTAACTTTTCCTCCTCCAAAACGTCAGATTTCCTCTGGATCTGACCCACTTACTATGTTTACATATCAAGCTTGTGGAGTAGTAATAAATGGTTGGTAAAGTGGCATCCATACTGTGTGGGCAATAAAAATGCTGTTTTTCAGAAACATCAATCACTAATAATAAGTTATTCGTTTTTTACCCAATATTGTCATAAATATTGTTATCGCAAATTTCCTTAAATATTGTGATATGAATATGAGGCTATACCGCCCACCCCAACACCAGATCATATTAAACTTTAGTACAACAAATCAAAAACATGAGTGGAGCAAGACCAGGACAGGTCTGAGGTTTTACAGCCCAACATGAACCATGAGAGGATCATCAATGGGGCAGGCAACCAGGGTACTCCTGGGTCTGTGGCTCCAGTTGCCTGGAGGTCCTGATACAAGCTGTACTAAACACACAGCCGGTGTGTGTTGATGGATGAGAGAGCACACAGTCAGACACAACAGAGCAAAACGTGAGTCTTGGTGGTTGTAGCTAACAGACAGCTTCATCTGGGTAACCAGTGAACTCTCCATCAACAAAGACTCTTCTAGTGTCTCATCCAGGAACTCTTGGTGGGCCTTTTCAGAAGCCTGTTTGGTGGGCTAATGTTGACAGAGGAAGTAAAAGAAAACGATTAGTGATTCAGCAGAAGGACGCTAAAAGAGGAAAAATAATAGGTTGGACATTTCTTACCCTTTTTGGATGGTATCTGTCAGCTTGCGCGGTTTCAGAGGATAATTCCAGCTCCTCTCCTAACAAACAATGGACAGTCTGTTCTCCTGGTTCTAAGCACGCTGCAAACAAGTGATGAAGTATAAAGAGGCCGCCAGTCCGGACAAACAGCAACAAGAGCCCCACACACCAAGAGAAAAGGCTGAGGCAGTAAATGATGTGAAACACTGTGATGACAGAGACCAGTTCTGCAGAGATGTAGGATGTCAGGGGGGAGGGGGGGGGGCTGTGCTTCATCTGACAAAGTGTAAAAATCTTTAACAGATTAGGAGGCTGTGATTCAACCTGGAAGCAGTGCTCTGACAGTCACTAAACAAACGGCTCCATTAGCCCCACTACAAACATCAGCAGAGTCATCCTCGTCTTTATCAGCAGCAACAGAGGAGAGGGCTCCGCAGCAGGACACAAAAGCAGACACACAACACAAACAGAAAGACCAACAGGCAGAATTCCTGCTTCAAATACCCTAACCAAGCACCAAAACCAGGTTTGCAGTGTCTACCAGAGCAACAGCTGACACAGATGGTCAGAAAGGTAACATCATTAAAGAACCTTCATTGACACCAAAGAGACCCCGCAAGAACAGGTCTCAGACCAAAGAGCCAGAAAATAAAAACCTGGAAAAACATGATCCAGCAGAGATGAACACAGCACCAGACTCTGCTGGCTCCAATCAGACAGGCACAACTCAGACACACAGAGACCAGGACAGACAGAGACCCGGGAAGACAGAAGAGAAACAGAAAGAAACCCAGAGAGACACAGGCACGCAGATAGACAGAAAAAGACCTAAAGAGAGACACAGGCAGACAAAGAGATGGAAGGAGACCAAAGAGAGACACGTGCAGAAAGAGAGACAGGAGAAGACCCACAGAGACATGGGCAGACTGAGAGACAGGAGGAACCCAGAGAGAGACCCACAGACAGAGAGACAGGAGTAGACCCAGAGAGACACAGGCAATCAGAGAGACAGGAGAAGACCCAAAGAGACACAGGCAGACAGAGAGAAAGGAGAAGATCTAAAAAGACACATGCAGACAGTGAGACAGGAGAAGACAGAGAGACACAGGCAGACAAAGAGACAGAATGAGAACATGAAAGAGACACAGGAAGACAGAGAGACAGGAGAAGACCCAAAGAGACACAGGCAGACAGAGAGACAGGAGAAGACGCAGAGAGACACAGGCAGACAGAGGGACAGGAGAAGACCTAGAGAGACACAGGCAGACAGATAGACAGGAGGAGACCTGATGAGAGACACAGGCAGACAAAGAGACAGGAGAAGACCTAGAGAGAAACATGCAATCAGAGAGACAGGAGAAGACGCAGATAGACACAGGCAGACAGAGGGACAGGAGAAGACCTAGAGAGACACAGGCAGACAGAGGGACAGGAGAAGACCTAGAGAGACACAGGCAGACAGATAGACAGGAGGAGACCTGATGAGAGACACAGGCAGACAAAGAGACAGGAGAAGACCTAGAGAGAAACATGCAATCAGAGAGACAGGAGAAGACGCAGAGAGTCACAGGCAGACAGAGGGACAGGAGAAGACCTAGAGAGACACAGGCAGACAGATAGACAGGAGGAGACCTGAAGAGAGACACAGGCAGACAAAGAGACAGGAGAAGACCTAGAGAGACACATGCAATCAGAGAGACAGGAGAAGAAGCAGAGAGACACAGGCAGACAGAGGGACAGGAGAAGACCTAGAGAGACACAGGCTGACAGAGAGACAGGAGTAGACCCAGAGAGACACAGGCAGACAGATAGACAGGAGGAGACCTGAAGAGAGACACAGGCAGACAAAGAGACAGGAGAAGACCTAGAGAGACACATGCAGACAGAGAGACAGGAGCAGACCCAGAGAGACACCGGCAGACAGAGAGACAGGAGCAGACCCAGAGAGACACCGGCAGACAGAGAGACAGGAGTAGACCCAGAGAGACATAAGCAATCAGAGAGACAGAAGGAGACCCATAAAGACACAGGCAGACAGAGAGACAGGAGGAAACCCTTACTGTGTGTTCACTCCAAAAGAGGCAAAAGAGGCAAGCATGCAGGAAGTTCATTCATTTTCAATGAGAGCCCAGATTCCTAAGCGACTATAGCGTCTAAAGCGGCTAAAGCGTCAAAAGAGGCACCAGATGAGAAGTTGAGCCTCGGTCAACTCTATTATAATTAGCTATGACGCAGCTCAGCAGCAAACGGTGGCAACCAATCAGAGTAGAGATGTCCTTCGACCGAGCGGGCCTAAGGAACAACACATGTAACTTTGGTTCCTAGTACCGTCTTGGATACAGAAAAGCTCATAAACTGTGTTCGGGCTCACCCTATTCTTTTTACTATCCGCCTTTTTAGCTACTGCAACCAACAACAAAAAATTTGTGTTGCGTAGGTGGTAGATTGTTCTGGTGAGTTCCAAAAAATGTGCACTAATAGCAGAAAATAGCGAAGTGAAGTGTGGTCTGTGGCAAAGACATAGCCTAGCCTAGCATGCTAGCATGTCTTGCGTCATCTGAATGAGATGACACCAGGGCTCCAGACAAACTTTTTTCAGCAACGATCTGAGGTTTACGCCGGGGGCAAAGGTTACTTTTATTACTAGGGGTGTAAATCACCAGTTTCATGACGATACGATACGATTTCGATTCTTTGGACAACGATACGATATTTGCCGATATCACAAAGTCTGTCACGGCACAATACAATACGATACGATTCAGGGGCCTTCGATCGATTTAGGACGATATAATGTCCTCACTGAACACAATCAGCAACATTTCACCTGAGGCAAGAAAGAAATACAAAACAATTTTGATAGTTTTATTACTGAAATGTGGAACGATGTGCTGACCTTTGGGTATGACAGTTTGTAGAGGATTATAGCCATGATCTAATGATCTAATTATGTTTGTAGAGGATTATAGCCATGATCTAATGATCTAATTATGTTTTAAAATTAAAACTGGTTAAATTCAGGTAAGGTGCTTTTTTGCCCCCACAATTACCTTATGGGTCTTACTGTTATACTGTAATGTTTGAAATTTGACCATTTTCTATCAAAACAAAAATTTTAAGCTTTGATTTTAATTAAACCCGAACATTTCTATTGTTCAAAATTAGAACTTTCAACTTAACTAACTTAACATTGATAGTTTTTTTTTTAACTGTGATGCCTGATAACCACAGTTAGTATGTCAGTGTGATCAGACTTTGTTTCACTGTGTAATAGTCCATGTTGAGGAGGAATGACACTAAGCTCTCGCCGTTTCACTTTTTAACTTTATGAAATTTCATGAATCAGTTGCTACAAAATCAAATTATGAGATAACTCACTGCAGTCGTGTGATGATGCACTCCTGTTGTGTGTGCAGCGTGCGTCCTCTGCAGTCAGGTCGACCGTATTTTACCTGGATACAGGAGAGCTATTTTTTGATTGGCCGATATGTCGGGCTCCCTTGTAGCTCTGTGATGCTAACAGCGTCTTGCTACACGTTCGTCTACAGCGGTGTGACTCGGTGGGCGCTAAACAGTACATTTTACAGCAGGAGAAATATCAGGCGTGGCGTGTCAGAGAGTGAAAGTTCAAACGTGTGTCTCATACGCTGAGTGCGTGAGGCTCTAGAGGAAACTTCAGAACGACTCGCGGAACGGACATGTGTGTCCGGTCGGGATTTCAAAATAAGGGCGTACTTTAAAGACCACGATGATGATCGACGTTTAGACTTTCCATCGATGTGATTGGATCATTGCTTAACCAATCGATGTATCGATGTATATCGATGGATCATTACACCCCTATTTATTACCAAACTGTCTCTCGATTGATCCTTCTGGATCCTTCCGTGGATGGCTTTGTACCGGACTGTGCGCTGGGATCTGAACGCACGCCGGTAACCTGGTTTTCACTTGCCTGTTTTGGGCTACCTTTTTACTTCCTTGAGGATTTATCTTTCATTTCTTGTGGATCAATGTCGTTTTGTGTGACAGACTTAAGAGGACCGGAAAAACAGGATGAAAGGACCGTTTAAAATAGTGTGAAGGACAGCTTGTATTTTTTTCGTTAGTTGGGGACTTTTTCATGATTTTGGGTTTATGAACATTGAGATTATTGTTTTATTTTGGTTGTGATTTATTTTGGAGATAGGGGGATATGCATGGGCTGCGCAGGGGTGTAATTTATTGAATAAAAGATTAACATTGAGTCCGGCGCCTGGGTATTTTTCTGTAGGATTGTAGAACACACACACACACACTGTGCAAATGGGCGCTCCTTACCTCCACAGAATTTAAGTATATTTCAAAACTGTAAAAGTTTGATGTCGTGGATAAATCAATATTATCTCCTTTGTAAAATTGCTTCCTGCCTGTCAATCCATTCATGACTGATTAGATGGTGATTTTACATTATGTTCATGCTATGCTTTCATAAGTAGAACAACAGCAAGCAGCTGCCGCTGTGAAGAAGTCCGCTGTGCAGCTAGTGTTGTTTTTGGGGACCTGTTTTAATTTTAGTTTTAGTCTAGTCTTTGTGTCAAACTATTATTTTAGTTTTTATTAGTTTTCACATTTAGTCACATTTAGTCACATTTATACTCCTTTTAGTCAAGTCAAGTTTCAGTTGACTAAAAGTCTGAACGTTTTAGTCTTATTGTAGTCAGAATTATCCATGATTATTTTTGTATAGTTTTAGTAAATGAAAACTGATGACATTTTAGTCTAGTTTTAGTCAATGAAGATTGTACTTTAATCTCATCTCTTTTGAGCAATGCAATTCTACTTAACCCACTTAATTTAGTACAAGTACTCAGTATGGAGTAGATGTAACCAAAATTTTCTCTAAGTCATCCATTTCACAAGTCAAACATGGATATCTTATAATTATATTATTGTTACCTTATAGACTCAAGAATACATTCAATTCTAGACACGGAAGATGCTCTGATTTGAATTTATGTCAGACTTAACTTTGTTTCTTCAGTTGTCATTATACTTTACTATCTGTAGCTCCGTCTTCCACATAATGCTGCGTAAGTGGGGGGATAGAGGAAGTGACGTCGCCTGCATCTGCGCAGTGCGACCTGACGCAGCCGCTGAACTGAGACCCAGGAAATGGAAATGATACAAGATAAAAGTGATTTTAAATAAGGCAATGACATTACGTCCCATATCGTTTTGGTTAACGAAAATGAAGACGTATATCAGGGCTGCAACTAACGATTATTTTTAGTGTCGACTAATCTATCGATTATTTTTTCGATTAGTCGATTAATCACGATTATTTTAAATTTTAACCTAATTTGTCCTTTAAAATGTGCAGACCTTTAAAATTCAAACTGTCAAACTCTCCTCTGATTGGTCAGCCATGTGTCATGTTTGTTTTTTTGTTTGTCTTTATTTCATTCAAGATGACATAAAAAAAATATAAGTACTTGGCTATACAAAAAAATAAATAGGCTAAATCTCAAAATGAATGAAGCAGGTAACAGGGAAATGAAGTTGTTGTATGCAGTGTTGGACAGACCGCTTATTAGTGACTTTGGGCTTGTTTTCAATTGTTTATTTGCGTATTGGGGCTTACTTTGCTCTCTGTATGATCCCGTCTGGCTATCTCCCAGCTCTCCATAACAACGCGTTTAGTTTCGTTTCTCTACAGGCGCTACTTCCACTTCGCTCATGCGCACTCCGGCCCTCCTCCTCCCCGCTGGGTGTTATCAGTGCAGTGTGAGCTTGAGAGTGAGAGCTCCTTCACATAAATGTCCTCTCTTTTCAAAAGACACTAGTTTGTGACTCAGATCCTGAAAAACTGTCTGTAACAGAGAGTGAAGGAGACTCTCTAAATCACATAATCAGACGCTAAACTCTAGGAGCTATCAGTCTGTCCAAGCCGGAGATGCAGAGCCTCCGTCAGCGCACAGCGCTCTCTTGGAGTGGAGTTTTTCCTCATCAATATTCCTCACGTATGAACTTAGTAGGGTTGTGAAAGGTAAACCGATGCAACCGGATATCCGGTTTGACAAGCGAGAGATACGGCTGCATCGGTAAAAGCCTCATTAATCGATACAAATCTGCTATGAATCCTTGGATGAATTGATTGTGCAGACAACAGCCGGGTATCGCGAGACTAGCAACCGGTTGATAGTGTGTTTCTCTAAACAACGCGAGAGCCGGGACTGACCGCGAAGCGAGTTCCGTGCATGCTCTGTAGCTTACCTTAACAGACGAGGATGGATGCACATGTTAGCAGCAAGAGCGAGTCAGCACGAAAGATTGACAACACAACTGGAAAACAAAAATCGAAAGCTTGGAATGTTTTTGGATTCTACAAGAAGGAAGGACAACTCGACAAAAGCCACGCCATTTGTAAGATGTGTAGAGCAGCTTTGAAGTACACTGGCAGCACAACAAATCTTGACCAGCATGCAACGAGAAAACGCAGAGACGAGTATGACGAACTTCTCAAGCCCCATAACAAGCAGCAGGAGCATGCTGCTAATGCAACTACTACGCAGCGGATGACGGGTAACGTTATCTCTAACTTTTACGGACAATTTGGCCACAATTCAGCATGAGCTAAAGACATAACGGCATCAATAACCCTTTTTATTGCTAAGAGCCTATGTCTGTACAATATAGTGGAGGGGGAAGGATTTTGGGACTTGGTTCATACGTTAGAGCCCAGGTACAAGATCCCGTCGAGGCAGCATATCACCAACACATGCATGCCAACGTTGTATGCTCAAGTGAAGGACCAAGTTGAGAAAGAATTGGCACATGCTGAGGGGGTTGCCGTTACAACCGATGCCTGAACTTCATGTTCCACTGAGTCTTACATATCGATAACACTCCACTACATCTCTCCAGATTGGAAATTAAATATGCATGTCTTACAAACCAGGGCATTTAAAGGATCCCACACTGGGAAAAACATTGTGTTGACTGGAGCCTTCTTGATAAAGATCCAGCCCTGGTGACGGATAATGCCACAAATGTGGTGTTAGCCGGAGTGGAAGCAGAGATAACCCCTCACCTCATGTGCTTTGCACACACTATAAACCTCGCCACACAGAAAGCCTTCAAACTTGACACAGTAGCAAGGTTACTGGGAAGAGTGAGGAAAGTGGTTGCCTTTTTTCACCGCAGTGTGGGGGCAGCAGAAATCCTACAAGAGAAACAGAAACAACTAGCATTGCCTTCACATAAACTCATCCAAGATGTGTCCACCAGGTGGAACAGCTCCCAGGACATGCTTGAACGCTTTTTGGAGCAACACCCTGCCGTTTCTGCAGCACTCATGTCCAGGGATCTCAGAAAAGGAGAAGAGGTGAACACACTCAAGGACAAAGACTTCTGTGACATTGAAGACATTGTCAAGCTGATGGCACCGGTCAAACTTGTGACCACCAGCATGTCTGAAGACAAGTGACCCACACTGTCAGTGATTCTACCTGTTAAGGCAAAGCTTAAAAAGAACTTTGAACCATCAGATGAAGACTCTGTGTTAATCAGAGAGATGAAGCAGGTGTTCAAGAATGACCTGGAGAAACGCTACACAGGCTTGGATGATCTCTTCCGCACTGCAGCAGCTCTGGTACCCTGGTTCAAGTCCCTGCCCTTCCTCAGTGACCATGATGCTGAGAGGACATTCAGAAGCATATCAGCAGAAGCAACATCCCTGCATAATGAGGTAAATCCCACAACACACTGTCAAAAGACAAATTACAATGCATTATATCAGTTACAGTCTGCTGTGCTTCATTGCTGTAACCAGATTTATTCTGACTACTGTTACTGTTTCTTTGATTATGCACACTGCATTTAGCCATAATAATTTTATTTTTATTTCTAGGCAACCGGGGATTCTCTTCAGAGAGGTCCAGTGCAGAATGATCCATGTCAGACTGAACCTGCAAATGAAGATCTGGGCATCCACATTGATACACCTCAGACCCAAGATGAGCCTACAGGTTTGTGTGTTTTACAACTTTTGATCAAGAAATAGTTGATGTGATGTATATGGTGAGAGAATCTGCACGTAAAGAAAGAGTTAAATAATAATCGTGATTGATTATTGATAGAATAGAATAGAATAGAAAATACTTCATTTATCCCCGAGGGGAAATTCAGGAGTCACCGCAGCATTTAAGAAAACAAAAGTAAGAAAGAGTATAGAAAGGGCAAAAAGGTCCATAAGAAATTAGATGACGACATCCCGTCCACCACTCATCCACCACTCTCCAGCCCAGCCAGTCTCCACCTCCACAGGGTCCAGGACTGAGCCTCCCCAGAAGTCTGTTCAGTCTCTGTCTCCTGGATCCTGTCTGCTCACAGCAGGCGAAGCTCCTCCAATGTCAGCTCCGTCAGCCACGTCCATGAACAGCACGATGCCGCTGGGTTAGCACAGCTAGCTCGTCCATCCCCCGGGGCTAGATCCCACGTTCCCAACAACGATGGATGGAAGGACAGGTCCACGTCGTCACCTCCCAGCTCACATCCGAGAACCAGCACGTTGTCCTCCTCCTCAGCTTGAGGGAAATCATCAAGCCTTACCCTAGTTAGCATTGACATGCTACAGGCTGCTAACAGCTAATTTCGCATGTAAACAATGCAGCCATGGTTACATGTAGGATCTCCAGACAAACACAGGAGAAAAGTAGTAAAAAATATCGCCAAAGCCACAAAAAGTTTGGTGTCCGTGACCGACAATGAACCATACAAAGTGATGATCCACTCCAAATACAAAGATGACAAAAAGAGACGAAGAAATTACAAGAAACGGACAAAGAAGAGAGAGCTGCTGCAACAGGCAGCTACTTGGACAGCGCCTGTGATGGTGATGATAATGATGGTGATAATGATACAACTTTTAAATATGTGCACCAGAGTGCCTTCATACATTAAATCTGAACATTAGATGAAAATTTATTCATAAAATGGTAAAGCCAGTTGAAAATAAACCACAGTTATTGCAAACATAGCAAGTAATAAATGGTAATTGTTTTCTATTTCAGATGATAAACCTCCTTGTAAAAAGAAGAAGATGTCAGCACTGGACCAGCTGTTGGGAGAAGACTTTAAAGAGAGGGTGGAAGCTAGAACTGTAAGAGACCAGGCCAATGAGGAAATCAAGAGGTACCGAGATTGTGATCCTTTGCCCCTGAAAAAAAACCACTACAGTGGTGGAAAGAGCAGCAGGACTTGCCACTTCTGTCATCTCTGGCTAAAAGATATCTGTGTATACCTGCCACCAGTGTGGAATCTGAAAGGGTTTTCAGCACTGCGGGAGATATCGTTTCCACAAAACGCAGTCTGCTCAAACATGAGCGCGTTGATCAATTGATTTTCCTTAAGAAAAATCTGTCATCCAAGAAAGATGAGGACAGTGATTATGATGAATAAAAAATATAGGGCATAAGAAGTGAACTACTTCACTGTGCATCAGTAAGATTTAACCTGCCACATGTGAATGTGAAAATGCAGGACAGCACTTTTGTTCAGATTACATTCCAAAATCAAAAAGCAGCAATTTCATTTCCTTTATACTAAGATTTATTTTCTTTAATACTGTATATAAATCCCTTGTGTTATTTCAATCATATAAAGCACATATGTTAAGTCAATCTTAATTTAACATTGACTAATTAAACCAGTGTTGTGAATCCTTATTCTAGGGCTGCTGCTTAATGTTTTCAGTTGGTAATTTCTTTACTTTTAAATGTTGCACCTTTGTTACCTACCTCTAGTGTTCGAAACACTGCTCAGGTTGAACTGTTGCATTGTTGCTATTGTAGCCCACTTCTGGAGTTCAAAGACTTGACCAAATAAGCAATTTAGTTATGGTATTTTGAGAATGGGATTGTTCACTTATCCAGCCTAACAGCATTTAGTTGCACCAATTTGGCAAAGTGTGTGCAACTTTTGAAGAAAGTTGTCATCTGAGGAGCTTTGCACTATTTATTTATTTTTTATTATTGATTGAAGTGAAGGCCAATACTTCTGTTCTTTTTTCAATATATATATTTTAATATTTTCTCATTTTTGTATTGATCCCATCAAAAAAGAACGATCATTCAGCAAGTCTTTTTGGTCTATTTTATGAAAATAAATACTTTTGACATGGGATTCTTTTGTTGTTTGTCATTTTATCTTATACTTACCAGTGCCTTACAGCATCCTTGAGGATAACTGTGGTCTTTTAAAATTTAAAAATACTTTAAAAGATAACTTTTATAAAATTTGCTTCTTTTTTATAATGTAAGATTTATGTACACATCAACAAATGTAAACCGTAGAGTTGTATGTGATCGATTCGTATCATCCCTACACCGTATAGAATTGCATCGAATCGTTCTGGTTTTAAATATATTGTTTTTGAATCGAATCGTTACCTGTGTATCTAGATGTGTATCGAATCGTCTATCTTAAAGAGATGTGCAACCCTAGAGCTTAGTGATCTTTTCCCATAAAAGTATCCAATAACACAGCACCTCATGCTGTGAACTGAAGTTACAAATCAGTATTACCCCCTGGTATTTGATTTCACCATGTGACAACGACAATAAAAACAATAATACAACGCGTCGACTATTAAAATTTGCATCGATGATTTTTTTTCGTCAACGTCGACTAATCGTTGCAGCCCTAACATATATTAGCAGAGTTTTCATCTTGTAAACCACATGTAGTCCCGTTTTTATTCGTCAACAATATTACATGATATATCTAATTATAGTTTTAGTCACATGACCACCTTTCACATCCCGTCTCCTCCCGTTTCCGTCACGTGATAAAGGTTTGTTGACGTTGATATTTAGTCATAATTTTCGTTGACTGAAGCAACACTATGTGCAGCTCCTTTAAATGACAAGCGCGATTTCACTCTGATGTCAGTCACGTGACGAGCAGCCAAGGCGGCTAAGATATTTAGCCGCTTTGGCTGCTGTCCGCTTTCTCGGGCATGCTTGCCGCTTTTGCATCTTTTGCCTCTTTTGGTGTGAACGCCGGGTAAAAGAGACACATGCAGACAGAGAGACAGGAGAGGACAGAGAGACACAGGCAGATAGAAAGACAGGAGGAGACTTGGAGTGAGACACATGCAGACAGAGAGACAGGAGGAGACCCGGAGAGAGACAGACGGACAGAGAGACAGGAGAAGACAGAGAGACACAGGCAGACAGAGAGACAGGAAACCGCAAAGAGACACATGCAGACAGAGAGACAGGAGAGGACAGAGAGACACATGCAGACAGAGAGAAAGGAGAGGACAGAGAGACAGACAGACAGAAAGACAGGAGGAGACCCGGGGAGAGACACATGCAGACAGAGAGACAGGAGGAGACCCAGAGAGACACAGGCAGACAGAGAGACAGAGAGAAGACCCAGAGAGACACAGGCAGACAGAGAGACAGAGAGAAGACCCAAAGAGACACAGGCAGACAGAGACAGGAGGAGACAGAGGCACACAGAAAGAAAGGAGGGGACAGGCAGAAAGAGAGACCGGAGTGATTACGGCAGGACTAAGTCTCTATGACAACACCATGCTGGGTTTCAAAGTTTAGTAGTGAGAAGAGATAAAATACAGCGATCTGTGTTTTTCTCTGCTAAAAATGATTTCTGTGATTAATTTTGTGGTGATGGTGTACACTGGAGCCTAACTTTCTGACAGAGGGTGTTGAGGGAGTGCAATTAAAACAGATTCTCCTTAGAGTATCTTTGAAGGGAGACCAACAACAGAGTGTGTGTCATTTCTGAGCCTGAACAACAAAACATGTGGGATAAGTGAGGAGGAGGAGGAAGGAGAAGCCAGGGGGTCTGTCTGTCTCTATGCAAGTGCCTCTGCCCTGTGTGTATCTGTGTCATAATCTCCCTATCAGATCAGGATTTAACGATGATCTGGAGCTGTTTGAGGAGGACAAATCCTGCGCAAAGTCTTTAATCAACAGGCTCTTTCTGAACCTGACACCGAGCCAGAAGGCTTGAACCCTTTCAAGTGTTGACTCAACAAATCCATCTGCAGGGAAATAAGTGTCGGGTAGTCCGTCTCCTATGGTGTCATCTTGCTGAACGATCTCTGTTGTTGTCTCACTGCTCACTGGGCGTCGGTGGCACAGTTGGAGAATGCGCTTGGTCGGTGATCGGAAGGTTGCAGGTTCAAGCCCAGCTCTGGGTGACACATGGCGATGTGTCCTTGGGCAAGACACTTAACCCCAAGTTGCTCCCACTGCTGCGTCAGTGGTGTGTGAATGGGTATGAAAGGGCGTGACTGTGTTAGATGTACTGATGGATAGCTGTCATAGTAAAGATTGGATCCATCAGTGAGTGAATGTGAGAGCGAATGGGTGAGGATGGGTAAGTGTGACCTGTGGTGTACAGCAGCTTTGAGTGGTCTGTGACTAGAAAAGCGCTATATAAGCTCAAGTCCATTTACCATTTACCATTTACCACTCTACTGGTCTGGCAGTGTACTGTAGTCACCTTTATTTTTTTCTCCATACACCACTTGATTGACAGTAGAATCTGCCAGGGTCTTAGGCCCCCCGGTGAACACTGAGACATATGGGCCACAGGAACCATGTAGTTCCTGGGAATAATTTACCAGGAACTACAACTTTCTGGACCTTCTGGTTGAAAAGCATTTTTATACATGAGGTCAAAGTCTATGTGTGACGCGTATGGCTCGCATCAGCATCATATGTAACTGTTTTTATATAGATGGATATCCCTCAGTTCAGGTCGGCACAGACCACAGATAGAAAACTCCTGTGGACTTCAGGACCTCATGACTGAGTTATCCTCTTAAAGGACTCTGAGATGGAGGGATTTTAGGGACTTCGGGGACTGGAATGACGGAGGCAGTTCAGTTTAGAGATAATAAGAGTTTGAAAGTGAAACGCTAAAAAGCATGATGAACCAATGAGCAGCTCGGTGACAAACAGCTCTTCCTCTGTGTGTAATTTCATCGCATCTGTTTGTCATAACTCATTTTTATCTGCTCAGTGTTTTTTTTCTTCTTTTTTTTTACCACAATTCATAACTGGTCTCGATCTTGGAGAAAGATGGCTCCTCTGCAGCCGCATATGCTTGTGTGGCGTTTCTTCTCCTGCTATGACTCACTGTCTCTCCACAGAGATGGACTGTCCTTCTATTCTAGTCGCTTCTTTTCCGTCTCTCTTCCACTCTTTTTGTCACACTCCTCTCACTCACTTCCACCCCGACTCTTTATTCATCGGTTTGGTGCTGAATCTTAATCCTTCCATCCTTTTCTCTCATCATTCACTGCATTCCTCTTATCCCAGCCTCCTCCATATCCCACCTCTTCTCTTTCACTTCACTCTGAGCACTTCTGTCATCACCTCCTCATTGTCTCCCACC
This sequence comes from Halichoeres trimaculatus, assembly GCF_033239565.1. Classification (NCBI taxonomy): domain Eukaryota; kingdom Metazoa; phylum Chordata; class Actinopteri; order Labriformes; family Labridae; genus Halichoeres; species Halichoeres trimaculatus. The sequence continues at coordinate 1,152,992 of NW_027437203.1, forward strand.
TCCTCTCTGTCTCCCACTTTTTCCTTCTCTTCCACTCTCTCCGACTGTCAGATGACAGGGTGTAAACATGTCTTCCACATGTGGTTTCGTTGTGCCAAACCAACAGAGCAAAACAACCACGCTTAAATTTTTCAATAGGCTTCACCAGATGACTAGCGCCTCTTTCCTACTTCCTGCTTCGCTCCTGCTTTTTCTCCCCTTGGGTTGAGATGCTTCACAACCATGGAGTAATGCCTTGCAGGCAGGATTAGAGAAGGGGAGAGAGAAATAGTAAAGAGGAAGGAAGAGAGACACAAAGATGAAGACTGTGAAAGTGAGACAGGAAATAAAAAAGTGTGAGACATACAGTGTAGCAGTGTCAGTGCAAAGGAGAAAGGAGTCGAGCGTATATGCAGAGAAAAATGCATGGTAAAGAGAGGTATGTGTGGAAGAAAACAAAAAGCCCTATCAGAAACTTTCTCTCTGCCAAACACTTGGCTGTGACCGCAGGCTGAACTCAGGAGTGGTGCTGAGCAACAGCTGCTGACAGAGGAGGCTATAAAAAAGGAAAAGATGCCGCAGATGAGGAAGCAGGCAGACCAGGTGCAGGGCAAGCAGAGGTTCTCTAAAGCCCCATTTCTACCAAGCAGTGCGGTTAGGTTAGGTTCAGTACAGTTTGGCACAGTTTGGTAAAGTTAACCCTGATCCCATTTGCGTTTCCACAGCAAACTATGCCCTCTTGTGGAGGGTGGCGTGTAGTCGGATGCCGAAAGCTGTTAAACAGTAGCATGACGCAGTAGCAGCGTCACACAGTTTACCCTGCTAATAAATTAAAAAAAAAAAAAAACGCAACACAGTAAACAAAAAGCATAGATGGAAGACATGCAGCATTCCATTCTCTCTGTGATTGGCATTCAGCCCTTTGATACAAAGTGCAATCAAGCTTTGTTTCAGAGAAGTCTGTGAGCCGCCAGGAGAAATGCAGCCGCTGTCAGGGTAAGTGACGATTTTTGAGACCAATCAACTGTCCGCAGTGTGTTGCTCCACTTTCCTAGAGCGGATCAGTTCACTCTGGCACCCATACGAAAGGGTCCCAAAAACTAGGATGGCTTGTCTCGGTTATTGAGGGATCTGTCCTGCAATAAAGTCAGTGGAAACGCCACAAAATGTGTGCCGTACCGAGTTGGTCTGCTTAGTGGAAAAACGCTTAAGTCAGTGGTTCTCAAATGGGCGTCCATGAGGGCACTCCAGGGGGCACATCACGGAAAAAGTTTGAGAGCCACTGCTCTTAATAACGGTGCTGCTGGTTCAGAGATAGACAAGATGTCTCAGGCTTTCACAGGGATGGGGGAGATATAAATAGACCCTAGGAAGCAGGGGGGAGACGGCGGGTTCAAACTGAGGGTGCAAACAGAGGGACAGATAGTGAAATGTGAAAAGCAGCTCATGGCTCACAAAAACGTACAAAACTCCCATCCATCTAGACGCTGCACCAAAAAAGAGACAGTCTAATACTCTCAGCAGCCAGGGAAGCTGGGAGGTCAAGGAAAGATGTGAGCTCGCTCTGAGAAGACTGCTGCTGCTCCATGGATTAAATAAGTTAGTGATACAGTTGATTTTAAAAATAAACACCACAAAATGCACTAACATCTAGTTGAGAGCTGCACTAACATCCAGGAGAGAGCTGCACTGATATCCAGTTGAGAGCTGCACTAACATCTAGGTAAAAGGTGCACTAACATCCAGGTGTGTGCTGCACCGATATCCAGGTTAGAGCTCGATGATATCCAGGTAAGACCAGCACCAACATCCAGGTGAGAGCTGTACCAACATCCAGGTGAGAGCTGCACCAACATCCAGGTGAGAGCTGCACTAACATCAGGGTGAGACCTGCACCTATATCTAGGTGAGACCTGCACCAACATCCAGGAAAGAGCTGCACCAACATCCAGGTGAGAGCTCCACTAACATCCAGGTAAGAGCTGCACTAACATCCAGGAGAGAGCTGCACTGATATCCAGGTAAGAGCTGTACTTAGATCCAGGAGAGAGCTGAACCAACATCCAGGATTGACCTGCACTGATATCCAGGTAAGAGCTGCACAAACATCCAGGAGAGAGCTGCACTGAAATTCAGCTGAGAGCTGCACTAACATCCAGGTGAGACCTGCACCTATATCCAGGTGAGACCTGCACCTATATCCAGGTGAGACCTGCACCAACATCCAGGAAAGAGCTGCACCAACATCCAGGTGAGAGCTGCACCAACATCCAGGAAAGAGCTGCACCAACATCCAAGTGAGAGCTGCACCAACATCCAGGTGAGAGCTGCACCAACATCCAGGAAAGAGCTGCACGAATATCCGGAGAGCTTCACTGATATCCAGGTAAGAGCTGCACTAACATCCAGGTGAGACCTGCACTGATATCCAGGTGAGAGCTGCACTTATATCCAGGAGAGAGCTGCACCGATATCCAGGTAAGTGCTGCACTGATATCCAGTCAGGCGCTGCACTGACATGCAGGTAAGAGCTGCACTAACACATAGGAAAGAGCTGCACTAACATCCAGGTGAGTGCTGCACTTACATCTAGATGAAAGCTGCACAGATATCCAGGTAAGAGCTGCACCAACATCCAGGTAAGTGTTGCACTGACAGGTAAGAGCTGCACTAACATCCAGGAAAGAGCTGCACTAACATCCAGGTGAGAGCTGCACCAACATCCAGGTGAGACCTGCAACAACATCCTGATGAGAGCTGCACCAACATCCAGGTGAGAGCTGTACCAACATCCAGGTGAGACCTTCACCAACATCCAGGTGAGAGCTGCACCGACATCCAGGAGAGAGCTGCACTGATATCCAGTTAAAGGGTGCACTGATATCCAGATTGAGCTTGATGATATCCAGGTAAGACCAGCACCAACATCCAGGTAAGAGCTGCACTAACATCCAGGAGAGAGCTGCACTGATATCCAGGTAAGAGCTGTACTTAGATCCAGGAGAGAGCTGAACCAACATCCAGGATTGACCTGCACCGATATCCAGGTAAGAGCTGCACAAACATCCAGGAGAGAGCTGCACTGAAATCCAGCTGAGAGCTGCACTAACATCAGGGTGAGACCTGCACCTATATCTAGGTGAGACCTGCACCAACATCCAGGAAAGAGCTGCACCAACATCCAGGTGAGAGCTCCACCAACATCCAGGAAAGAGCTGCACTAACATCCAGGTGAGAGCTGCACCAACATCCAGGTGAGAGCTGCACCAACATCCAGGAAAGAGCTGCCTCAACATCCAGGTGAGAGCTGCACCAACATCCAGGAAAGAGCTGCACCAACATCCAGGTGAGAGCTGCACCAACATCCAGGAAAGAGCTGCACTAATTCAGGAGAGAGCTTCACTGATATCCAGGTAAGAGCTGCAATAACATCCAGGTGAGACCTGCACTGATATCCAGGTGAGACCTGCACTTATATCCAGGAGAGAGCTGCACCGATATCCAGGTAAGTGCTGCACTGATATCCAGGTAAGTGCTGCACTGATATCCAGGTAAGTGCTGCACTGATATCCAGGTTAGTGCTGCACTGATATCCAGTCAAGTGCTGCACTGATATGCAGGTAAGAGCTGCACTAACACATAGGAAAGAGCTGCACTCACATCCAGGTGAGTGCTGCACTTACATCTAGTTGAGAGCTGCACTGATATCCAGGTAAGAGCTGCACCAACATCCAGGTAAGTGCTGCACTGACAGGAAAGAGCTGCACCAACATCCAGGTGAGAGCTGCACCAACATCCAGGAAAGAGCTGCACTAATTCAGGAGAGAGCTTCACTGATATCCAGGTAAGAGCTGCACTAACATCCAGGTGAGACCTGCACTGATATCCAGGTGAGACCTGCACTTATATCCAGGAGAGAGCTGCACCGATATCCAGGTAAGTGCTGCACTGATATCCAGGTAAGTGCTGCACTGATATCCAGGTAAGTGCTGCACTGATATCCAGGTAAGAGCTGCACTAACACATAGGAAAGAGCTGCACTAACATCCAGGAAAGAGCTGCACTAACATCCAGGGGAGAGCTGCACTAACATCCAGGGGAGAGCTGCACTATTATCCAGACGAGAGCTGCACTAACATCCAGATCAGAGCTGCACTAACATCCAGGTGAGAGCTGCACTAACATCCAGATGAGAGCTGCACTAACATCCAGGTGAGAGCTGCACAAACATTCAGGTGAGATGTGCACCAACATCTAGGTAACGACTGCACTGATATCCACGTTAGAGCTTGATGATATCCAGGTTAGAACAGCACCAACATCCAGGAGAGAGCTGCACTAACATCCACAGGCATTTGTAGTCTGCGTTATGAAATCTTCATGAGTCAAGTAGTGTAGCAACACAAGACATCAACTTCCTTGTCTTTGCTTTCTTTACCTTTCTGATTCTTTTCCTCTTCTGTTTTGTTGTTTCTTCTATGATTCTCTGTCAGACTGTTTTCCACCTACACCACCCTCTTTCTTCCATCTTATTTCTCTGTGGAGGCACCACTTGGGCAGTTCAGCTCATGGTTAAAACCGTGAATTTAAAAAAACCCTCCTGACTCCTTGAGGTGAAGATCTATTTGGCAACACAAAGGCTACATGTAAGCAGAGCATTAGATGAGTTGATGAGTGTGGCTCCTTCCTTCTAAGAGGCAGGAGTTAGGTGAGGATCATGGTGAGTTCCCACTCTCACCTGTTTCTTAAGATTTTAAGGAGATCATTTTACTATCTGCTGTTTATTCTGGGTCAGAATCAAGGCCTTTCTGCTGCCATTTCACACAACACACTGTGGATTGACACTGTGTGTGTGTGTGTGTGTGTGTGTGTGTGTGTGTGTGTGTGTGTGTGTGTGTGTGTGTGTGTGTGTGTGTGTGTGTGTGTTTGTGTGTGTCAGCTATAAAAGAAATCAGACAGAACTGGTGAAGAGGGCCTGGTCTTGCTGTTTCTGTGTAAGGCTAAAACACACCGTGCTTGAGCTCCTAGTCGGGGAGTGAGCGAGCTGAGCAGACACTTAGAGCTGTAACAGACTCACTGAGGAAGGCAATTTTGCTTTTAAAATGGGAGTTCCAGCCACCCACTCACACACATCCACAGATACAATTCATCATGGAAAGCAGGTTCCTTACGAGGAGCCATAAACTCTTCCCATTAAGATTCCTGTCTCATGAAAATAAAATTGCTTTAAATGGGTATTGCGGGGTGCTGCATAGCCGGCTGTTTATGGAAAGAACCATTATTACCATCCCAAAGGCACTGCATTTTTGACAACCAAAAATTTAGAGGCTGTAACTTTCCAGGATTTATGGATGCCTCTCTCACGTCAATGTGCAGGTGTGCAACACTCTGATCCCAGTTCTTTTAGTGAGGCCTAACCTGATGTAGACCTGGGTTGTAGGTGATCTGCTGGGTTAATCTGGCAGACAGATGGGGCAGTCTGTGGGTAAGCAAGGGTAGGTGGCAACCCTGTACGGCAGTAGTGCAGGGACGGCACTAGGCTGGGCCAGGCCAGATGCTGTGACTATGACCCATATCAATAATTCACACATAGGATCTCCATGCTGCAAAGAGCAGGGCCCCCAATCATCATTAGCAATGCGAGCCAGGAGCCACATTAGCTTCCTGCAGGAGGCCAAGCATAAAGATTAGAGACACGATGAGCAGAGAGCCTCTCGGCTGGGCTGAAACCTAAAATAGAATAGAATAGAATAGAATAGAATAGAATAGAATAGAATAGAAAATACTTCATTGAGCCCCCAGGGGAAATTCAGGAGGAGTCACAGCAGCGATCAAGAAACAAAAGTGAGAAAGTGTATAGAAAGTACAAAAAGCTCCATAAGGGTTGGGTTAACCCTAACCCACCTCCACAGGGTCCAGGACTGAGCTTCTTCATCAGTCTGTTTAGTCTCTGTCTGCTGGATCATGTCAGCTCACAGCAAGTGAAGTTCTTCCAATGTAGCACTAATGTGCTGGGTTAGCACAGCTAGCTCGTCCATCTTATTGGCGATAGATCTTACATTCTCATTAACGATGGATGGAAAGACATGTCCATGTTGTCACTTCTTAGCTCACACCTGAGAACCAGCACGTTGTCCTCATCTCCTTCTCCTCACCTTATGAGAAATCATCAGGCCTTGCACCAGTTAGCACTGGCATGCTACAGGCTGCTAACAGCTGAGTTCACATGTAAACAATGCAGCTATGGTTACATGTAGGATCTCCAGATAAACACAGGAGCAAAAATAGTAAAAACATCACTGAAGACAAAACCAGTTTGGTGTCCATGGTAGGGCTGCACAATTATCGCAATGTCAGCACATGCAATTACGTAATCGCAAAAGAGGTTATCGCAATCACAATGTCAGCACATGCAATTCAGATTTTTCTCCATGATAACCAAGCAAGTCTGTAGACCCATCATGACACAACTTTTTTTATTAAATCGCAAGCACAATCGCAATCACAATATTGTCTACCTAATCGCAAATCGCACCTTTTGCCCAAATCGTGCAGCACTAGTCCATGGCCAACAAATGAGCAATACCAAGAAATGATCCACTCCAAATACAGAGATGACAAAAAAAGAGACTAAAAAATGACATGGAACGGACAAAGAAGACAGAGCTACTGCAACAGGCAGCCACAACGGGGCAGCACCTAGCAACAAACAACAACACACCTTCTTCATGTGGTGAGAGGAGCTGCCAGTTCACATTCAAGATAAAACAGGCTCAACACAACGGGCTTCCAGATCCTAGGGTGCCTATAGAGAGAGAGTGGCGACAACGGAAGATCAAAACGCTGGCTGATCACGTGGTCCATGTAGCCTCAAAAAGTTCCTGGAACTTGGTTGGCGGGCAATACAAAAATGTTAGGAAAACGATAATTGGTAAAGAACCTCAAATCAGGGTTCCCACTCTTTTCTAGAGATTATTTTCCAGGACATTTCCAGGACATTTCCAGGACATTTCAAGGACATTTCCTATATTTTTCCAAGATGTTTCTAACCCCCCCTCTATCTATCTATCTATCTATCTATCTATCTATCTATCTATCTATCTATCTATCTATCTATCTATCTACCAGTGGCGGCTGGTGATAAAAAATTTAGGGGGGGCGCAGTTATGTAGAGGATTAAACAAAAAGTGAAAAACAAAACAAAACAAAAAACCAGTACAGTAACCAATATAAGACATCTAAATAAAAAACACAAACACAATCAACTATATTTACATAGCACCTTTACTTGAAAAATAGTGCTTCACAGAAAAAAAAAACATAAAACAAAAAAAATATTTTCCCTTCAGTACTATTACTTGAACATAAATTTGGCCCTCCTTTCTTTCAGTCCAGCAAATTTGTCAATAACCTTTTGGTTAAAGTCAGTCATTTCAGTTACTAGCCCCTTTTCCATCGACAGCACTGCTAGAGCATTCAGTCTCTCTTGGGTCATAGTATTTCGGAGAAAAGTCTTTATTCGTTTTAAAGTTGAAAAGCATCTCTCAGCCTCAGCAGTGGTCATTGGTGTGGTGATGATGATCTTTAAGAGAGTAACTGTTTCTGAGAATACCTCCCCAAGGTTATTTTCCATAAAGAGGTGGAAGAGGTCCACAGCACCACGGCAGGCTTTGAACTCATCTTGGCTGTAAATAAGACTAAGCTCTGTCTTCAGCTTGTTTCCACTGAGCATGGGGTAGGCATTCACAGCGCTGGTCAGCGCATCTTCAGGGAAGGTCTTGTTGTAATGTGCAAACTGGTCACTTTGCAGTAGGGTGGCACTGACAAGGTGGTTTGTGAATGAGAACCTTTCCTTTGTGTGTCCAAATATGGTATCACAGACCTACAGAAAGAGGAAAGCATTGAAAAATATTAATTCCAAATTTAAAAGATAAAAACATTTTGTTTTCAGAATCATTTTTTATATATATATATATAAGACTCTTTAGATAAACTTTTAACAAAAAAACATCCTACTGTGGTGATTAAAGAACCAAAGAAAAAACATGGCAGTAGTATAGTTTTCTAGTGATTATCAAACAATTTAAATAGTTATGACAGTTTAGATCTCATTTGCAGCTCTTATTTTGTGTTGAGATACCATATTACACATTTACTGCTGTAGATGGGAAAGTCGTGGCCAGGATGTCTGATTGACTCTTGTGAATCCAGGTCTGTGATATGAGCTGGGTCTTTCAGCACAAAAGACTGGTGTATGGACATGCACAAAGCAAAAAATCTAATTTCCACATATCCATACTTGACTGCCAAAGTATATATTCCATTGGTGCATTTATTGTAATATAGAATTACTTAATTGGCATGTTTGTTTATGTTGCTTAATTAGTAATCTTCTGTTATTTGTTATGTGTAAACTCTGAAACTCATGTGTCTCCCTGACCAGAGAAGCTATTGTGGTAAGCCTAACATGAACACATACAAAGCACTTTTAATACAACACGTACTGCAGAATTAATGCATCAGTCCATTTTCTTTATGATACATGAATTTAGTTAAATTTTTGAACACTTCTATTAACACAAAGAAGTTAAAACATCCTCCTTTACTTTTCAGTGAATCGGTGGTTAAAACACTTTATCTCACCTCCTCTGCAATCCTTTGATGTTCCTGTGGACTGGTTGTTCGTCGTCTCTTTGTGGCCTGGGAGCTGCTGCTTTCACCATGGCTTTGCTCAACCATCGTGCAGACAGAGTCTCTGCACATGACAAGAAATTATAATAATAACAGATAGTTAGGAATTAGCGATCAGTGATTGCTAAAAATATTTGTGAAGTAGATGAATGTAGCCATTACCTGATCTTTTGAATGTCCTGCTGGAACTGCTGGATGCACCCATTAATATGGACAGAGTCTATAGTTCTTTTCTGAAGTTTGGCATACAGGAGATCCACATGAGGCATGATGTTATGAAAAAGCAAAAGAAAAAACTTAAAATCTTGATTCTCCAGCAGCATACCATAGGCTCCTGCCTCTCGAACAGTGTTGGGGTCAAAGTCACTGGAGTCTCTTATACTCTCAAAACAGTGAATGAGATCTTCTCTGTGCTCCAACACAGTATTGATGGCACGACTGTGAAAGTTCCACCTAACAGAGCTGGATGTGGGTAGTCTATGGGCCACTATTTTATCAAGAACACCTGTTCGCTTTGGTGATTTTGAAAAGAAGCTGGCAAACCCAGAAAGGTCTGAAAAAAAAATCCTTATTTTGGAAATGTGAGAGGTGGCCTCTTTCATTATCAGGTTGAGCTGATGTGCATAGCAGTGGATGTAGTGGGCATTTGGGTGGATATCTTGTATCTTTCTCTGAACACCTGCAGTTGCACCTCTCATCACACTGGCTCCATCATACGCCTGACAGATGAGCTTGCTTTTCTGGTCTTCTGGAAGAATGGCAGCAAGACGCTCTTCGAGTGCAGAAGAAATGGACTCAGCTGTAGCTGACGGCAGAGGGATGAACTCAAAAAATCTTTCCTGCAGGTTGTTTTTGCCATCAATATAGCGCAGCACAAGCACAAGTTGGGAATGTTTGGCAATGTCCATAGTTTCATCTGCCTGGATGGATATAAAGTCGCTGCCCTGAGCCTCTTGAATGATATGTTCCCTGACAGTGGTCAACATACAGTTACAGTCCAGAAGTTCATTTTGCACAGTTTTTGAAGTCCCTTTGAAAACAGTTGCGTTATCGAGATGTTCTTTCAACACCCCATCAAGAGAGGCAACGAAATCCACTAATCCACAGAAAATTCCGGGATTTTCAGAGCTCTCACTCTCATCATGGCCTCTCAAAGCTAATTCGAAAGCTCCACAAAATTTTACACAGTCTATTATTCGTGACAGAATGTGTCGATTCTTCGTCACCTCTTCATTGTGCCGTCTGATGCCAATCCGGTAGCCTTCATCGAGCTGCTCAGCGATGCTAAGGCCTCCAAAAAAATGTAGCTTCAAGCTGTTGTCAGGATGGGTACAGCTGCTCTCGTGCCTCTTGCATTTTTCTGATAAATGTTTGAGATCACGCACGCCTGTTGTTGTCCACAATTTATCTGTGCCGGTCGTTTGAAACAGTAAACAGGGGAAGCAATAAAACGAGTTACTCACGGCGCATCCACTTAGCCAGCTACGTTTCTCGTAGCTACCCCGCGAGAAACCACGAGTGTAAGCTCGTCCTCTATCACTTGTCTGCTGTGAATCTGTAAATCGGGCTGGTCCGGCCCAAGCTCCTTTACTCTTTTCTTTTCTTCAAGGCTGCGCCTCGCAAAAGGGTATCTCTGTAAAGAAATAATCGAGTTGTCCGCCGTAGTTTCACTTGAAGACGCCATTCTGTAGCTCTCTGTCATTCACAGTGTAAGGCCAAGTGCGCATGTGTAAATCTACTGATGCATTTACATGATTGACAACGTCCGTTGTCCAATTAAATGTGACGAAAAAATACAGTTACGAATATTTATTGGCTACTAATCAAAGTGGGTGTCTCTAGGGCGCAATTTTTGCGCCCCGAGGGGGATCCCTGAGGTGGCAAATGAGAGAGAAGCCTGCAGTCACATGCTGGGCAAAAATCGAAGGACGTTCATACATCTACATTAGACCGGCGCCCCTTTGTTTGAAAGGACGTATTTACAAGAAAATCCTATTCAAAATAAATAGTGTAGGTTTCTAAAAGGCTTTTATGGGGTAGTACACAATGCATTTTGTTTGAATAATGTGTAATAATAATTATATGATAATAATGATATTATTGGATATATTTCTGGGGAGGTCGGCACCCTTGCGCCCTCTATTGGCCAGCCGCCACTGCTATCTACCTTTCTTTCTATCTATCTATCTATCTATCTATCTATCTATCTATCTATCTATCTATCTATCTATCAGAGACAGATAGATCTCTCTAAGGAAACATGCAAATTTGATTGGCTGGCAGCGTCATGTGGGGTGCTGTGCCCGCTTGATGGCAGGAGGCAGAGAAACACCGCAGCTCAATTTTTCCAACTGAGAAAAGACATTTAGGCTATGCGCAGAGGGACAGGGGAAAACTGAATAATTTTCCAGGACCATTCAAGCTTTTCCAGGACATTTTATATTTTTTCTCATTTTCCATACGTTTTCCATGACTGGAAAACTGATTGATCATTTTCCAGGTTTTCCAGGTTTTCCAGGACGCGTTTGCAGGAACCCTGCAAATTAATACTTTGCGTTATTAGTGTTGTCAAAAGAATCATTTTGTCGTTAAATATCGATCCTGAAATTTAGCAAACGATTCAATATAAAGTTCCCCTAGTATCGATAGATCGGTACTCAACATCTTTACCTGGTTAGACATGTGCTGGCGTCAAAACATACACACAGAGCGCACATGGGGTGCATGCAGCCCCTCCCTCCCTGAGTCCTGCCTCATAGTTAAGAGAGAGAGAAAGACGCTAGCTTACACTGAATTCCAGCTGTAGCGGGTAACACCGACACTCCTACTAGCCACTTTGATGGGTTGAATTATTTAATTGTAGTTTTCTGAAACGGCATCTGAAATACTAAACCCATTGCAGTATGCGACGACGACACTACAACTCCCATGGCCACTGCCTGCACACAGTGTTTGCTCATTGGATGCGCTCGTCTCGAGTCTCCGTCTTGGACAGCCTGACAGCTCCCGGTGGTTAACGCCTGATAACGTGATTAAAAACTTCACTCAAGTCTTTTTGGCTCTCTATTGTAGACAAATGCCGGGGTTTAAGTCACAAACTAGCGCCAAAACTCCTGTAACTTTTTAAAAGTGAGGATGTTCATTAGATGGAGCTCATTTAAACTCACACTGCACCGATCTCACCAGCAACACTCACCTAGAGCAGGGGAGGGAGAGAGGAGAGGAAAGCAGCGCATGTTGAGAAGAGAAACTGGTTACAGATATGAGGAGCTGAAGGAACAATATTTAAACCTCCTAATAAACAAAAATTTATCAAAGTTATATGAAAAAAGTTCACTCTGGAAACAGTGGCGTTTTCTCCCGGAGGCCAAGGGAAGCCATGCTTCCTCTCTTTTTTCAGACTGCAGCTGTGTTTTAATGAAAACCCTCCTTTTTAACAGTTTCAATAATTCTTCTGTGTTCCATCACTATCATCTCTTCCTTATTTCTCTCCTCTACGAATTAAGCATTTTACAATGTGTAAAACAGCGCCCTCCTAAATGTTCAGTGGCGAATGCGTGGTGAAAATACGAGGAAGCCAAGCCGAGTTGGCGTCCCTTGGTGAAAAAAAACAAAAATGATTAACCAATCAGATGAGGCTGGGGTCATGACACTGCTCACCTGTGATTGGCCAAGACTGTGTCAAGGGAAGCCACCCCGTCTTTGGCCTCAAACCAATCAAACCACAGTATCCTCATCATCATCAAGCCACTGAATGAAATCAGGGAGATTAGCAGGTTAGCAGTGTGCACGAAGCGGCCGGTTGTGTGTTTAAGTGGGCGGTTGAATGAATTAATAAGATGTTTAAGATAAGTCAAGAGGACGATGTACGTGTGTGAATGAGTGACTGAGGGTGTGAGAGTGAAAGGGCGTGTGTCGGTGTTAAAAGTAAGTAAAATGAGCGCTCTCTGGGCGCTCTTACAGGTCATTCCATTACACGAAATAGCGATATACAAGCTGCAACATAGTCTTTTATGAACCCCACTCCCTAAAAATAATACAGATTAGAGGCTTTGTCTCACTTGGCTTCCTCAAAAAAAATCCCCACGCCACGGCACTGTCTGGAAATACCGTAAACAAACCAAATCATTCTAAATAAATAAAACGTATGGCCCAGTGTGACTTACAGCCTATCTGCTGTTTTCGTCTTCATGACGCATTTTTTTCTTTTGATTGATACGACTTTAAAAAAATGTATAATTATACTATGAAGTAACATAGTCCAGAGAGTATGGTACTTAGTTTATGTAAAATTACTGTTTCAAATAAATATGTAAGCAGACATTTTTTCTTGCTAGTTTTTTTCAAGCATAACAAATTTCATTCAATGCAATAATAAACTTCTCTTAAAATTAATTTGTCTTAATTGTCTGCATATTTTCATATTAAAGGAGCACAACCGTTTTTGAACTGAATACCTGATAATGGGGTTAAACATTTATGTAGTCTTGATTTAAGTGTAAACAGAGGTCATTTACATTTAAAAAGGTTGTAAATCTAGTTCAAGTAAACTTTACCACGTTTTTGTATCGTATCGAAGTTAGAAATCCAGTATCGTGACAAGCCTATGCGTTATATTAAATTCTATTTATTTTAATTGCCTTGAACTCTGCTAAGTTTAATAAACCTATATCTTCATTAACTGCAATAAAATTGTAATATTTCTGTTTTTTCTAAAGATGAGTTAGGCAGACTGACATGATTGATTTCCAAATCGACTACTGTACAATAAATCTGACAACAGCACAATAACTGCTTTAATAATTATTGCAAATGAATTTGAATTCTATCACTGTTGTTTTACCTCTTATCGCTTATAAATTGTATTAATTGCTTTGACTTGTTCTCCCTGCACTAAACCTGTGCATTTGTTGCACATGTATTTGTTGGCAGCAATAAACTGATATTTCCCCTTTTTTTCCGACAGGTGACAACCTATTATTTGTCAGTTTACTACACAATACGCCTGGACTTACAACAGCACAACAACTGTTTTAATGGAGGAATTCATTGCAAATAAATGGAATTTTATCATTATCTCTTCCTCCTTATAAATGCTCATGTTAAATGCTTTGACCTGTTATAAATTTAATATACGTGTATTTGTTTGTTGGCAGTGATAAAATGAAGCTTCCTCTTTTTTTCTCAACTTTCAGACTTGAGTGAGGCAAACTAACAAGTGACAACCAATTATTTGTCAGTGAAGTACACAATACATCTGGACTTACAACAGCATACTGATAACTGTGATCTAATATTTTAATTCACTGCAAATAAACTGAGTTCTATCATTTTCGAACTACTCCTGCTTATCCCAAACTTACTCTGAGGAATGCATAGTAACTCCCACAACTTTTTTTTTTCCTCAATGAACTGAAGACCACCATGAATTCCTTAAAAACTTTGACAGAAGTCAAACAGATCAGGACAACAAGCTGTTTTGTGTCATTTCCACTATGATGTCCATGAAACAGTCTTCACTAGGCCTGTCACATTAACAAATTTTGCAGGGCGATAATTTTCCAAAATATTATTGCCGATAAACAATATTATTGTCAATACTAGTTTGATTTTTTTTTCGATTTTTTCATTGATGTAATTATGATAAATGGGATAATAAAGTGAGTACACCATATCAAAAGCAAGAAACTTTAATTTCTTAAGAGTATTTAACTGTAGGTAAAAGGTCAGGATCTTTTAAATAAAATAAATTAAACCAAAAATATAATAAATTTAACAAACAAGAAAGAGAAAAAAAAATACAATGAAAATGAAATGGACTCTCTTTTAGAAAAAAATACATGTCAATGAAAATGATTAACCCTAATCAAAAACATTAAAACATAGACCCTGTCTCTAAATAAAAAAAAAAACTCAAAAAATAAATAAATAAATAAATAAAAAAAACTATAGCCTAAATAAAAGGGAGTTTATACAGTTCCTGAATTGTTTGTAACATGTACTTTTTCCCAGTCAATCCGTACTGTCTGTCCAACATTTTTATTATTTCTGGCTTTCAACTGTATTGAAGGGCTGCATTTCTTTGGCAATGTAGCTGTCTTTGAGCGCCACCATTTGGCGCTTTTGTTTCTATTTACTTTGCAGACCAAAAGCCTCAGTAAGAGCGGATTGTCAAAGAACAAGGCTCCACTACACCTCCCCTTCTTCGCCACTACTTTCAAACAAATGCGACATATCAGCTCATTGGCGTTCATGAGCTCACACTTTGTTCATTCTGATAAAAAACAAAATATTCCCACACTGGGCCTGTGGCAGGTGGCTTAAGAACCGTATCTTTCATGCCATCACTCATATTAGAAGATTGCATTTTTGACAGATGCTCACTCCACTATAAATCCGCTAAATCCGCTATAGAACCTATGCACCCCAATGTAAGGAAAGATAGACGTAGTGAGCCATCTTCTCATTCAGCCTCTTTGGTCGAAAGAGAGGAGGACAACAAACATGCACGTGTCAGTTTATCGAGGCTGGCAAACTTACTAAGGACATTTTTATTTATCGTTCCGTTAATTGATAATTGATCTATTGATTATCGTGACAGGCCTAGTCTTCACCATGGTGTACTGCGCTGCATGGGGTTGCTCCAGCCGCTCAGAGAGGGCGTCCACATGTACGGCTTTCCCAAAGACAGGGACAGAAGACAGACATGGTTGACTAAAGTTGGTAGGAGCAATTTAGCTGTGACAAAGATTTAACAACAAAAATATATGAGGTAATCACATTCAAACAATGCATTTGTACATTGAAACATTTTCAAATACCAGACCACTAGGAAATTTGAAATTTAAAGTAAATAATGTACTATCTAAATCCCACTAAGGGAATAATGCCAAGAATAGAACTTGTTATGTGACACACATTACATATGTAAGAAAAATATAACTGATAAACTTGATTTGTGTTGTGTTAATTAGGTTCTGCTCTCTTCCAATCCAACAAAACAGCTGTGAACAGCTGCAATCATATGTTGTATGTAATCATACATGTTATCTTTATCCAGTGTTCTAGCTTAAACTTTTACCTTTTAACATTCTCTAAATCCTATAATCTAGAAGGGGAAAATATGCTAATATAATTGATTATTTGTGTCAATTTAATTCCAATGTCCTTCTGGTATGAAAATGTTATTATTCAAATGTTTTACCTGGAACAAATTTTGCTCTGTACATGCTCTCCATTAAAATACATTGAGCGGCAGTTAGCTTGCGCTAAGTTACAGGAACTTTTGAGGGGCTCCATGTTCTGCAATTGCAGTGAAAAAACTGAACCGTTGCAGTAAACAGAGCTGTCACCACTCTCTCTACAGGCACTCTACCTGACTCCTCCTCTGCAGGTAGCTCCCATCATTAAAAATGAGGCAAAAGTCAGCCTGTGATTGGCCGCTTGTCAGGTCTGGAGCAGCTGCACATCGGCCCAATGCAACAACCTCTCCTCAAAGGGAGGAGGCTGTCCGTGCACAGGTTTTCTTGTCCAGTAAGAAATTGATTGCTGGTGCAGGGCCTAACCTTGACCAAACCACGGTCTGCTGTGAAGTTTCTCCGAAGTGAGCGGGAACAAAAGCTAACATTACTCCTGCATCTACAACCAAGGCCTGCAGCTGAGTGGGAGCTCATTCACTAATTCCCTTCCTGTGTAAGAACGAAGGACTTAAGTCAGAGACTTTGGAGGTCCCATAGCTAATCGCATAGCCTAAGATGTGCTGTCAGCTGCTGGTTCAGCAAGAAGATGTTTCGGGGTTGCTTCACCATCTCCTGAGGAGATAAGCTGGCTCCTCAGTGGCTGATAGAGGGCAAAAAACAAGACTATTCTGCTTTTACGTTATGAAAAAACTGTCCATTCTCATCCTGAGAAGTCTGCACGAGGCTTTTCAGATACACCATCAACTCTGTAGACAACTCAATGACATCATCAGAGACACACTCTGTGACATCATCTGAGACACAATCTATGACACAATCTGTGACACACTCTGACATCATCAAAGACACACTCTGTGACACAATCTGTGACATCATATGAGACACAATCTGTGACACACTTGGTGAACAACTCTGAAACACTCTGTGACACACTCTATAGGCTCTCATTTCTTCGACCAGGCGCATGACCGGTGCACTTTGCAAGTTTCCTGCAGTGCCAAGAGAGGCACACTGAAAGCGCAGAGAGGCGCAGGGGTGCTGTTATAGCTAGGTGGTTTAGGCCACAACAAGGAGGGGATGCCCACACAGTAAGCTCTTAACAAGGTTTACATTTTATTTGAAAATCATACTCAGACACATCATAATGGGTGCTGGAGGTCTTCGATCCATGGGAGAGAGAGAGAACACTGAAAGGCTCAGGCTTAAATGCCTTTCCACACAGGTGCAGCTTCTCTGCAATCACACTGCTCACTGCCTCCAAACTGCAGTGCCAGACACCCCAGACTGACCACCAACAGAGGGAGCCATTCCTGAAACAGAGGACCGAGGCAGCAGTACAGAGCCAACCATGCAAATGGCCATCACCCCCCCCCCCCCCCCCCCCCCCCCCCCCCCCATGAAAAAACGGAGACCCACTAAGGTCTTCGTTATCAATTTACACCCTGGAGAGTGCATCTGCCATAACATTTTCACGACCCTTAATGTGACAGATTTTAAGATTGTATGGCTGCAAGAACAACAACCAGCGCATTAACCTCTGGTTACTATTCTGCATGCTTGTCAAAAAAGTCAAAGGATTGTGATCAGTAAATATTGTTACTGGCTTTGAACCTGCACTTACATATACCTCGAAATGCTGAAGAGCCCAAATAAGTGCCAACGTCTCCTTCTCCACCACTGAATAGTTTAACTGGTGCCGCTTAAACTTACGTGAGAAGAAGCAGACTGGATAATCAATGGCCCCTTCCCCCTCCTGTAGCAACACAGCTCCTGCACCGACTCCACTTGCGTCCACCTGAATCTTAAATGGTTTTTCAAAGTTTGGAGCTGCAAGCACAGGAGAACAACAAAGCAGGTTTTTCACAGCAACAAATGATTCCTGACACAGAGGAGACCACTCAAAGGCAACTCCTTTACTCAAAAGGTTTGTCAGTGGGGCTACAACAGTAGAAAAGTTCTCACAAAAACCCTTGTAATACCCCACTAAACCCAGGAACCTCTCCAACTCCTTCTTGGTCTTGGGTACGGGGTAGCTATCGATAGCTTCAACCTTAGCTCTCACAGGTCACACTTCTCCTTGGCCCACGACCTTGCCAAGATAAGTAACCCTGGCCCTGGCAAACTCACATTTTGACAAGTTCACTGTCAGGTTAGCCTCAACCAAGCGACCAATCAGGGCCTTGAGACATTGAACATGATCATCCCAAGAGTCACTGTACACCACAACATCATTCAAATATGCTGTGCAGCCTGAAAGTCCCTGCAAAACTTTATTCATTAACCTTTGGAAGGTGGCTGGTGCATTTCGTAATCCAAAGGGCATGACATTATAAGAGAACAATCCTTTTGGTGTCACAAAACTGCAGATTTCTTTAGCTCTGGGGGTTATCGGTACCTGCCAGTAGCCCTTCAGAAGGTCTAGCTTTGTAACAAACTTAGCGCTTCCAACCTCATCAACACAGTCTTCAATACGTGGCAATGGGTAACAGTCTGGTTTAGACACAGCGTTCACCTTTCTGAAATCTGTACAAAATCGGTCCGTGTCATCATACTTAGGAACAAGAAGGCAAGGTGAGGCCCAGTTCAAGGCTGCAGGTTCTGCTATACCATTCTCAACCATGTACTGAACCTCCTTTTCCATGCGCTGACGCTTCTCAACAGGAACCCGATAAAAGCGCTGCTTAATTGGTTTGGAGTCTCCAACATCTATATCATGCTCCACCAGACTGGTACGCGACTGGGTGTCTGAGAACAAGGAAAGATGGGAATTAATCAGCTGTATGAGATCATTCCTTTGTACATTTGACAGATCTCTCAAAAGAAACTGTAAGTTGCTCAAATACACTGAGTTGTTAAGTTTTCCAGCAATACTCTGCTCAGATGGAACCAAAAAGTCTTCAAATTGAACAGGGACAGTTTTTGCCACAACACCCACAGCTTGAGACCGACTCACGGACCCAACAGTGATCCTCTTGTCCACCCCAACAGCCGCCTGCCTGTCATAATATGGCTTAAGAAGGTTTACATGACACCACTGGACTTTCTTCTTCCTATCAGGTGTATGGACAAGATAGTCACACTCAGACATACGACTCTTGACTGTGTATGGCCCATGAAACTTGGCCTGAAAGGGAGAGCCAACCACAGGCAACAACAGAAGAACTTGATCCCCTGGTTCAAAACTCTGAGCTTTAGCTTTATGGTCAAAAGACTTCTTCATTTTGTCCTGAGCCACACCTAGATTTTTCCGAGGAGTTGCACAAACATGGTACAAACGACAACAGAAATCATTCACATAATTCAAAATATTTTCAGGAGGGTCCACAGTCTTCCAGTGATCACTCAACACTGCCAAGGGACTGCGAACAGTATGCCCAAAAACCAACTCATTTGGAGAGAAGCCTGTGCTCTCCTGACAAACCTCTCGGACTGCAAGCAAAAGCCAAGGAAGACCTTCTTCCCAGTCATGTGAAAGCTCAGTGCAGTAGGATCGCAACATTGACTCCAGAGTCTGGTAAACCTCTCTATTGCCCCTTGTGATTCAGGATGGTATGCACTTGACACATTATGTTTTACCTTAAGCTGCTTCAACACCTGAGCAAAAGTGCAAGACATAAAGTTACTCCCCTGATCAGTTTGTACTACTTTCGGAATCCCAAAAGTAGACATGAAACTAGTAAGAGCTTTCAAAACTGGCTTCACTTTGACTGAGCGTAGAGGAAAAGCTGCTGGATATCTAGTACACTTACACATCACAGTAAGCAAGTAACTGTTTCCACTTTTACTCTTAGGCAGTGGACCAACACAGTCCACTAGCAGATACTCAAATGGATTTTCAGAAACCACAATTGGACACAAAGGAGCCGGCTCAATCTTCTGGTTGGGCTTTCCGGTCATTTGACATGTATGACAAGTTTTACAGTATGTTGAAACATCACGCTTCAATCGGGGCCAGAAAATATGCCGCAAGACACGATCATAAGTTTTCTTAACCCCCAATTGACCTGCAATTCCATTGTGGGCTAGACTCAACACCAGTTCTCTAAACTTGGATGGCACCACAACTTGAGTGACTTGGTCCACCTTCACGTTGTCAGCAACATGAGTCCACTTCCTGCACAACACTCCTTGATGCAGGAAATAACCATTTTCCAGGTCTTTTAATTGTCCCTCAGAACAAACCTCCAGAAACAAAGATGACAAAGAGAGATCTACTGCCTGCTCAGCAATAACTTCCTCCTTTCCGATGTCTGGAAAAGGCCAATGAAATCCTTGAATTTGTACCTGGACCTCCTCAGAATTCAAGTCCTCACCTTTCTCTGAACTCGCCCTGCTCATGGCTCGAGTCACCGCACACAGAGGGAAAACCTTTGGAAATTGTTTGACACACTCATCTGAACCTCCAGAGTATTTAGGTGACACACTCAGTATAAGGGATGGGGGACCATCTTTCCAGACCTTTGCTCCAGCCAAGTCATTACCCAAGATAACATCCACCCCAGCCATAGGCAATGATTCGCGTACCCCCATAATCACATCATCATTAATCAGGTCTGACCACAAAGACAGACGGTGTAATGGTACAGAGAGTGGAACCAGACTAATGCCCAGAACTGGAGTTGTATTGCCTGTGTCTGTAGCAGCTAAAAAAGGAAGCAGATGCTCCAAAATGAAGCTCTGCGATGCCCCTGAATCCCTCAAGATCCTAACAGGTTTCCTCTCACCGTCCTCAAGAGACACAAATCCATCTGACATGAAAGGAGCATAAATCTCATCCACCACTTTCAATGACTGCTCAGATAATGTATCAGACACCACTTGATTGCAACTTGAAGACACCAGACCAGCAGGCTTTACATACACACTGGACTCAAATGATTTCTGATCAGCATTGACATTAACCCGAATTGGGCATTCCCCTTTCCAATGACCTTTATTCCTACAAGAGTGACACACTTTTCCTGGATCAAATTTTCCATCGGTCCCTGGCACGCTTCTGTTACTGGCCTGTGAACTCTGATGACTCCCAGCATACTTTCCTAGACCAGACTTGACATTGTCCCTATTAGTACCATTTCCACTTCTGCGCCATTCTGAACTATTTGCATGAGTTAACACATACTCATCTGCCAGAACTGCTGCTGCTGAAGCTGTCTTGACCTTACTTTCATTAATATGTACAGCAATATGGTTTGGGACAGAATTTTTGAATTGCTCCAACACGATAAGATCGCACAAATCCTCATAATCATCGACATCTGAGGCAGAACCCCAGCATGCAAAGTGAGCAGCAATATCACGTGAAAACTCTACATGTGTCTGTTTTTCACTTTTTCGCCAGCTCCTAAACCTTTGCCGTTAGGCCTCAGGGACCAGTTCATATGCTTTAAGTACTGCAGACTAGGGCTGCACGATTATCGCAATCGCAATCGCAATCGCAATCGCAATGTCAGCACATGCAATTACGTAATCGCAAAAGAGGATATCGCAATCGCAATCGCAATGTCAGCACATGCAATTCAGATTTTTCTTCATTATAACCAAGCAAGTCTGTAGACTCATCATGACACAACTTTTTTTATTAAATCGCAAGCACAATCGCAATCGCAATATTGTCCACCTAATCGCAAATCGCACCTTTTCCCCAAATCGTGCAGCACTACTGCAGACTTTACTTTAGCATAATCCATGCTATCCACAGGACTAAGGGCAGAATACGCTTCCTGAGCCTTACCTGTGAAAACACATTGGAGCAACAACGTCCTATCAGCATCAGGCCAACCCCTAGAATCTGCTACCCTTTCAAACAAAGAAAAGAAGGTGTCTGGATCCTTCTCGTTAAACTTGGGTAACAAGCGCAGATTACCACCAACATCAAACCCTGTACAGCCACTAACAGACTGTCTTGAGGGACTAGAGCCCAAGAGAAACTCACTAGCTTTCCCTTCTCTCACCAGCTCAAGTTTTAACTGCTCAATTTTTAACCTCTCCCTTTCTAAAGCTACCTGCACCTCTGCTTCTCTTGTTTTCTGTGCCTGCTCTGCTCTGAGCCTTTCATGCTCCAATTGAAATTGCAATCTTTCCCTTTTAAAGTTAGCTTTCTCCCTCTCCAACTGCATGAACTGCTCAAATGACAACTTTTCCACAACTCCTGGAAGCTTAACATCACTGGACTTACTTTCAACTTCCAAAATGCCTGCTGCAACAGCCAGACCCTCAACAACAACCCTTAAATCAGCTTTCTTAGGAGGCTGTTCAGGTTTTTTCCAGCCTAAATGTACCGCCAAGTCAACCAAATCTGCCTTTGTAAACTGAGCTAATGTAGTACGGGATGCCCGTTGCAAAAACTCAGCAACCAATGGATTCCGGTGTTCTGTCGACATTGTGTTCAAAAACTCAGACACTTACCAACCAACAATACCGGTCTATTATCTGAGAAAGATAAAAGAAATGTTCAACCATACACTACCAAGAAAGGGCATGACAATTTAAAGGAGCTCCCCCCTAAACTGCCTAACCATCACTGACTAACTCAACCCCTAGTCTTCATGAGGTTACTTGCAATCAGGTACTTATGCACTGAAGACCGCTGAGATGGAAAAGCGACCAGCTAGGCTGGCAACTTCCCACAGCTCACGGACATGCTCCCACTGCTTTCACCCCAACACTAACACATTTGTGCCCAACGAAACCCAAAGGGGTAACGCCTCTGAACCTAACTGGGGGAAAAACAGAAATGCTCCCAGAAAAATGACTAAATTTATCAGCCAAAACCCCCTCCAGCAGCACTGATTAACCAAAAACACCACTTACCATTTACCAAAAGTCAAAAGTCTACACAAACAACCAACAAAAACTTATTTGAACCACCAACAAAAGTTTAAATGTGCTCTCAAACACTATAAACTTTTTCCACAATGAAAATCAATTCCAAAGAAAGCCATCATAACTAAACAAAATGAACTACTACTATGAGACAACCCTCCTCATTTAAATTGTTTGGACGAGCCCCCATTTGTTATAGCTAGGTGGTTTAGGCCACAACAAGGAGGGGATGCCCACACAGTAAGCTCTTAACAAGGTTTACATTTTATTTGAAAATCATACTCAGACAAATCATAACGGGTGCTGGAGGTCTTCGATCCATGGGAGAGAGAGAGAACACTGAAAGGCTCAGGCTTAAATGCCTTTCCACACAGGTGCAGCTTCTCTGCAATCACACTGCTCACTGCCTCCAAACTGCAGTGCCAGACACCCCAGACTGACCACCAACAGAGGGAGCCATTCCTGAAACAGAGGACAGAGGCAGCAGTACAGAGCCAACCATGCAAATGGCCATCACAGGTGCGCTTCCACGCCTCCCTTCGCGCAAATGGCAGAGAGGGTGGAGAAAAGCCGTGAGTGGGTTTAACACAGCCGAGCTCTCCCTTCACCAATCAAATGAACGCCTCTCCTCGCCTTTAAATGCCCTGCAGCCCAGGCGCAGCGTCTGATTGGTCTGAGTGATCCCCAGCACCGCGGAAACAGTCCTGGTAGTGAAGACGGTCAGAGCCGCTGTCCCTGCAGCACGAGAATGGACAGGAGGCGCATCGGAGGACTCGAAACACGTCATCGTGTGGACCAGCTCCCGGGACAGATGTAAACTGTTCCTTTGTCATTAATAGGAGTACAAAATTAAGAGACAGTTACACAGCTGGCTTAACCCTTCAGAATACTTTTGATCCACCTGCACTCCTGGTTTGTCATCGCCAAATAGCAGAACCTTTGGTGGTATACTGTATACTTTCCCAGTGTCTCCACCTCATCCTCCTTACAATAATGTACTCCATCTTTTTAGATCACGTTAAAAATAAAGACTAAAACAGAGAAATATGGAAATCACTGGTAAATCCTGAGTGACACACATTTATTTTGTCTCTTTTTCTTCGTCTTTTCTCTCCCTCTTTTCTTTGAATTACATGAAATGAGAGAAGCTAGATATATACTCAGTATCAGATGTTAAGGCTGTTTATTGTTTAATTGTAAGATGTGCATCAAACTTCCAGCTGCCGTCAGGTTAACTTTCCATTATGACAAACTGCTTTAATCTGACATCAGATGGGACGGGAAAATTAATATAGATATATGTATATGCTGGTTCAGACAGTTATATTAAATAGTGATTGCTGTGATTGTTTATTGCATTAAAATGTGCCAGACTCTCTAGAAACCTGCCTCTGAGGCTTTGTTGACATGTGTGCACATGTGCACCTGTCACTAAATTACAACTGGGCTCAGCTTTGCGCCGAGGATGGACCAGGTTGGAGCTGGCTAGCTTTTAGCGCACTTTTTTGGCACGAAATTTTCACTGCGCCAACATGAATCTGCTGACACCTCCCCCTGGTGCGCCGTCAACTCCCCCTGGCGCGCCGTCACACCCATCTCTGCGCAGACGGTCTACCAAATTCTCATATTGGCAGGGCACAGTGTGACATCATCTGAGACACACTCTGTTACACACTCCATGACATCATCTGAGATATAATTTTTGACCACCTCTGTGCCAACATCTGAGACACACTCTGTTACACACTCTGTTACATTATCTGAGACCCAGTCTGTGACATCATCTCTAACACACTCAGTGACCAACTCTGTGACATCATGTGAGACACTATCTGTGACCCACCCTGTGGCACACTCTGTGACATCATCTGAGACACATTCTGTGACACATTCTGTGACACACTCTGTGACACACTCTGTGACACACTCTGTGACACACTCTGTGACACACTCTGTGACACACTCTGTGACACACTCTGTGACACACTCTGTGACCAACCCTGTGACACACTCTGTGACATTATCCGTGACGCAATCTGTGACATACTCTGTGACATTATCCGTGACGCAATCTGTGACATACTCTGTGAGATCATCTGAGACACAATTGCTGACCAACTTTGTGACATCTGAGATACAATCTGTGACACACTGTTACATCATCTGTGACATCTTCTGAGACACACTCTATTACACACTCTATGACATCATCTGAGATACTTTTTGCCCAACTCTGTGTCATCATCTGAGACACACTCTGTCACCAACTGTGTTACACACCCTGTTACATTATCTGAGACCCAGTCTGTGACATCATCTCTAACACACTTGGTGACCAACTATGACACACTCTCTGACACACTATTTGCCACAAACTGTAACACACTCTATGACACACTCTGTGACATATTCTGAGTGACTATCAGTGACACACTCTGTGACATCATCTGAGACACAATCTGTGACACACTCTGTGACATCATCTAAGACACAAGCTGTGACAAACTCTGTGACAAACTGTGTGTCTCCACAATACCAAAATTATTATTCGATAAGATACCTGCCCTAAACATTTTAATACTGATTCTTAATTCAAACCATTGCAAAACCTTAAAGTTAAAAAAAATGAACTAAATAAGCAACTTGAAGCAAGGCTGCCTCAAGGGAGTTTTTTGAAGTCTCTTTGTTTGCCTGTGGGGCTAAGGGAGATTTGTAAATTGTGCTTATAATTTACATATATATATATACACATACACAAAGTTTTATACATTACATGTAGAATCAAGTCCTGGAGTGAACCCGAACTCATTTATTATTTCTGAAAATTATTCAACTAATTGAAAACCAGAAAATGTTCAGCACACTGGAGTTTAGTTTCCACTGTGTGTGCTGAGACACTGAAAAGCACACTTTTAATATGAATAATCTTTTAAAAAAAAGTACCAGTGTTCAAGCAAGCTTTTTAGTGTGGCACACTCTATAACA
Organism: Halichoeres trimaculatus; assembly: GCF_033239565.1. NCBI lineage: Eukaryota > Metazoa > Chordata > Actinopteri > Labriformes > Labridae > Halichoeres > Halichoeres trimaculatus. The sequence continues at coordinate 1,178,671 of NW_027437203.1, forward strand.
CACTATATAACACTCTGTGACACACTCTGTGATATCTTCTAAGAGACAATCAGTAACACTCTCTGCAACACAGTCTGTGACCAACTTTGTGACACACTCTTTGAGATCATGCGAGACGCAATCTGTGACACACTCTGTGACCAACTCTGTGACATCCCCTGAGAAACTATCTGTGAATCATCTGTGACATCATCTGAGACACACTCTGTGACATCATCTGAGACACAATCTGAGATACTATCAGTGATCTGAGACACAATCAATGACACACTCTGTGACACACTCTGTGATATCATATGAGACAGAATCTGTCACCCACTCTGTGACATCATCTGTGACACACTCTGTGACACATTCTGTGACACATTCTGTGACACAGTCTGTGACATCATCTGAGACACTATCTGTGACACACCCTGTGACAAACTCTGTGACCAATTCTGACACACTCTGACATCTACTGAGACACAATCTGTGACATCAGCTGAGACACAATTGGCGACACACTGTGTGACATCTTCCGACAGACAATCAGTAACACACTCAGCGACACATTCTGTGACCAACTTTGTGACACACTCTTTGAGATCATGCAAGATGCAATCTGTGACACACTGTGACCAACTCTGACACACTCTGTGACATCATCTGAGTCACAATCTGAGATACTATCTGTGAATCATCTGTGACATCATCTGAGACACATCGTGACATCTTTTCAGACACAATTTGTCACAAGCTGTTACACTCAGTAACACACTCTTTGACACACTTTTTGACATAATCTGTTACACTCCGTGACATTATCTGTAACACAATTGGTGATTAACTCCAGAACACTCTGCGACATCCTCTGAGACACAACTAATGAAACACTCTGTGACATCATCTGTGACATCATCAGTAACACACATGGTGACCAACTCTGAAACACTCTGTGACACACTCTACAGTGTTTCCTACAGGATTTTAGGAGACTGTGATGGGAGAGTTAATGACCCTCGGCGGTTTTAATGTGTGTGTACGTTTTTAAGTGCAATGTATCGCCCTTGCAGTAAGTGCAGTTTGGGACCATGGACATGAACATACATTGATAAATAAGAACTTACAAAGGTATATCAGAAATATTTTAAATTTGATTCAGAAACAAAACCAAAAACTCACTCACTCACTCACTCACAATATTTTAAACAATTTACTGAACAACATTTCAACAACTGCCTCCCCTGCTGCCCTTATGTCATTCTCTTGCTCCTCACTCTCTGTCCCTCTAACAGAATCAGCTGTAACTCTCCCTCCTGCTGATTTGAAATATTTCAAATGCTCATGGTCTGAAAAATGAAGGGTACAAAATTAGTCGTGATATGTTGGAGTTACATCAAAAAGCTGTTTATTTGAACAAGGGCCCTCATTTATCATTGTGCATACACATTTTTCTTTTTACATGCTCTTTCCCTGGTTTTGTGCATACACACTTTTCTCCGCCAGATTTGGGATCTATCAAGCCAAAACCTGTCTGGAAGAAGTGGACATGTACACCCTTTTTGACCATGGCATACTGGGATATACATGTTTTCTGGAGAACAGGAAGAACTGGCGACGCAGCTGCTGAGACGGGGAATTCCACACTCTGTAACACACTCTGTGACACACT